>NC_045138.2:32470985-32515773 GCF_008831285.2 Nymphaea colorata
GGATGAGACCTCTAATCCGTATCATATTATATATCCAAATCTTGAGTCCAACATCCCAGACCGGATTAGGTGAGACCTCTGATCTTGACCAATTTTTCGAATCCCAAATCCAACATCCCAAACCGGATTGGATGAGACCTCTAATCCGTATCATATATATATTGAAAATCTTGAATCCAACATCCCAGACCAGATCAGGTGAGACCTCTGATCTGACCATTTGTCGAAATCCCAAATGCAACATCCCAAACCGGACTGGATGAGGCCTCTAATCCGTATCATATATTAAGTTTAAAATCCAACGTCCTAGACCGTTTAAAATCAGACTTCTATTTTAATTCTTAGGATGGAATCCCAAATTCCAGTTGATTAGGTGAGATCTATGTTCTAGCTGGTTGTTCAAAATCTTGAGTCCAACATCCCAGACCGGATTAGGTGAGAGCTCTGATCTTGACCATTTTTTCGAAATCCCAAATCCAACATCCCAACCGGATTGGATGAGACCTCTAATCCGTATCATATATATATCCAAAATCTTGAGTCCAACATCCCAGATCGGATCAGGTGAGACCTCTGATCTTGACCATTTTTTCGAAATCCCAAATCCAACATCCTTGACCATTTTTTCGAAATCCCAAATCCAACATCCCAACCGGATTGGATGAGACCTCTAATCCGTATCATATATATATCCAAAATCTTGAGTCCAACATCCTTGACCGGATTGGATGAGACCTCTAATCCGTATCATATATATATCCAAAATCTTGAGTCCACATCTCAGACCGGATCAGGTGAGACCTCTCATCTTGACCATTTTTTTCGAATCCCAAATCCAACATCCCAAACCAGATTGGATGAGACCTCTAATCGGTATCATATATATAATGAAAATCTTGAATCCAACATGTCAGACCAGTCTCAAATGCAACATCCCAAACCGGATTGGATGAGACCTCTAATCCGTATCATATATATAAGTTTAAAATCCAACGTCCTAGACAATTTAAAATCAGACTTCTATTTTAATTCTTAGGATGGAATCCCAAATTCCATTTGATAAGGTGAGATCTATGTTCTAGCTGGTTGTTCAAAATCTTGAGTCCAACATCCCAGACCGGATCAGGTGAGACCTCTGATTTTGACCATTTTTTTGAAATCCCAATCCAACATCCCAAACCGGATTGGATGAGACCTCTAATCGTATCATATATATATCCAAAATCTTGAGTCCAACATCCCAGACCGGATCAGGTGAGACCTCTGATCTTGACCATTTTTTCGAAATCCCAAATCCAACATCCTAAACCAGATTGGATGAGACCTCTAATCCGTATCATATATATATTGAAATTCTTGAATCCAACATCTCAGACCAGTCTCAAATGCAACATCCTAAACCGGATTGGATGATACCTCTAATCCGTATCATATATATAAGTTTAAAATCCACGTCCTAGACCATTTAAAATCAGACTTCTATTTTAATTCTTAGGATGGAATCCCAAATTCCATTTGATAAGGTGAGATCTATGTTCTAGCTGGTTGTTCACATCTTGAGTCCAACATCCCAGACCGGATCAGGTGAGGACCTCTGATCTTGACCATTTTTTTGAAATCCCAAATCCAACATCCCAAACCGGATTGGATGAGCCCCCTAATCCGTATCATATATATATCCAAAATCTTGAGTCCAACATCCCAGACCGGATCAGGTGAGACCTCTGATCTTGACCATTTTTTCGAAATCCCTAATCCAACATGCTTGACCATTTTTTCGAAATCCCAAATCCAACATCCCAAACCGGATTGGATGAGACGTCTAATCCGTATCATATATATATCCAAAATCTTTAGTCCAACATCCCAGACCGGATTAGATGAGACCTCTAATCCGTATCATATATATATCCAAAATCTTGAGTCCAACATCCCAGACCGGATCAGGTGAGACCTTTGATCTTGACCATTTTTTCGAAATCCCAAATCCAACATCCCAAACCGGATTGGATGAGACCTCTAATCCGTATCATATATATGTTGAAAATCTTGAATCCAACATCCCAGACCAGATCAGGTGAGACCTCTGATCTTGACCATTGGTCGAAATCCCAAATGCAACATCCCAAACCGGAATGGATGAGACCTCTAATCCGTATCATATATATAAGTTTAAAATCCAACGTCCTAGACCATTTAAAATCAGACTTCTATTTTAATTCTTAGGATGGAATCCCAAATTCCATTTGATAAGGTGAGATCTATGTTCTAGCTGGTTGTTCAAATCTTGAGTCCAGCATCCCAGACAGGATCAGGTGAGACCTCTGATCTTGACCATTTTTTCGAAATCCCAAATCCAACATCCCAAACCGGATTGGATGAGACCTCTAATCCGTATCATATATATATCCAAAATCTTGAGTCCAACGTCCCAGACCGGATCAGGTGAGCCCTCTGATCTTGACCATTTTTTTCGAAATCCCAAATCCAACATCTCAAACTGGATTGGATGAGACCTCTAATCCGTATCATATATATATCCAAAATCTTGAGTCGAACATCCCAGACCGGATCAGGTGAGACCTCTCATCTTGACCATTTTTTCGAAATCCCAAATCGAACCTCCCAAACCGGATTGGATGAGACCTCTAATCCGGATCATATATATATTGAAAGTCTTGAATCCAACATTGTAGACCTGATCAGGTGAGACCTCTTATCTTGACCATTGCTCGAAATCCCAAATGCGACATCCAAAACCGGATTGGATGAGACCTATAATCCGTATCATATATATAAGTTTAAAATCCAACGTCCTAGACCATTTAAAATCAGACTTCTATTTTAAATTTTAGGATGGATCCCAAATTCCATTTGATAAGGTGAGATCTATGTTCTAGCCGGTTGTTCAAAATCTTGTATCATATATATATCCAAAATCTTGAGTCCAACATCCCAAACCGGATTGGATGAAACCTCTAATCCGTATCATATATATATTGAATATCTTGCATCCAACATCCCAGACCAGATCAGGTGAGACCTCTGATCTTGACCATTGGTCGAAATTCCAATGCATCATCCCAAACCGGATTGGATGAGACCTCTAATCCGTAGCATATATATAAGTTTAAAATCCAACATCCTAGTCCATTTAAAATCAGACTTCTATTTTAAATCTTAGGATGAAATCCCAAATTCCATTTGATAAGGTGAGATCTATGTTCTAGCTGGTTGTTCAAAATCTTGAGTCCAACATCCCAGACCGGATCAGGTGAGACCTCTGATCTTGACCATTTTTTGGAAATCCCAAATCCAACATCCCAAACCGGATTGGATGAGACCTCTAATCCGTATCATATATATATCCAAAATCATGAGTCCAACATCCCAGACCGGATCAGGTGAGACCTCTGATCTTGATCAATTTTTCGAAATCCCAAATCCAACATCTCAAACCGGATTGGATGAGACCTCTAATCCGTATCATATATATATTGAAAATCTTGAATCCAACATCCCAGACCAGATCAGGTGAGACCTCTGATCTTGACCATTGGTCGAAATCCCAAATGCAACATCCCAAACCGGATTGGATGAGACCTCTAATCCGTATTATATATATAAGTTTAAAATCCAGCGTCCTAGACCATTTAAAATCGGACTTCTATTTTAAATCTTAGGATGGAATCCCAAATTCCATTTGGCAAGCCGGACTAGATTGGACCTCTCATCTATCTCTTATATTAAAATTTCAAATCCCGTCTCATATATTTGATCACATGAAACAAATGGGTGGCTTTTTGATTTCCTGTAAATTCTTTTCACATCCCTTAGGAGTTTTTGAAATCACTTGAAGAATATTACTTTGTCTAGATAGATCTTCGAATCTTCTCAATTCCTTTTATTTGATTTAAAATATTTCCTAAATGCTTGTCAAATTCTCAAAGTTTTTCAATGCACTTTTCCATTTTGATGTTTGTTGGTTATAGTGGATTGAATGAATTTTTAAAATGATTTTAAGCGTGGTGTAAAGTAGAGGTTCGAGTTTTAAAGTTCAAAATCCAATCCAGCATTTGGGACTGTAGAAAACTAGACCTCCAATCAGAAGCTTTGGTCTAAATCCTGCATGCAACATCCTAGACCGGATCAGTGCTGACCTCTGATTCAATCATTAGCTCCGAATCCCTAATTCAACTCATACCAGATCAGGTTAGACCTCTGATCTTTTTCTTGGATGCAAACCCTAAATCAAACGTCATTGAACTGATACAAAATGTTTATGAATCTTTGAAATCATTTCCAGTTTTATAAATCTTTGAAACCACTCTCTAAGTTTTCCAAAATTTTGTAAATTGACTTCAAATTCTTATTATTGATTTTCTTGGAATTTTCTCAATTTCACCAGAGATCTTCAATTTTTTTGGATTTGATTTCGCACTTCTCTTAAATCATTGCTAAATTCTCAAGTTTGTAAATGCACCTTTCAACTTTTAGGTTTCTAAATTCCATGGGATTGTATGTATACTCAAAGCGATTTTAAACGTGGTCTAGACTTGGGTTAATATTTTAAAATTCACATCCACATTCAAAATATACATTCGACATCCTAGTCCGGATAAGGTGAGATCTATGTTCTAGCTGGTTGTTCAAAATCTTAAGTCCAACATCCCATACCGGATCAGGTGAGACCTCTGATCTTGACCATTTTTTCGAAATCCCAAATCCAACATCCCAAACCGGATTGGATGAGACCTCTAATCCGTATCATATATATATTCAAAATCTTGAATCCAACATCCCAAACCAGATCAGGTGAGACCATTGGTCAAAATCCCAAATGCAACATCCCAAACCGGATTGGATGAGACCTTTAATCCGTATCATATATATAAGTTTAAAATCCAACGTCCTAGACCATTTAAAATCAGACTTCTATTTTAAATCTTAGGATGGAATCTCAAATTCCATTTGGCAAGCCGGACTAGATCGGACCTCTTATCTATCTCTTATATCAAAATTTCATATCCCGTCTCATATATTTGATCACATGAAACAGATGGGTGGCTTTTTGATTTCCTGTAAGTTCTTTTCACATCCCTTAGGAGTTTTTGAAATCACTTGAAGAATATTACTTTGTCTATATAGATCTTCGAATCTTCTCAATTCCTTGTATTTGATTTAAAATATTTCCTAAATGCTTGTCAAATTCTCAAAGTTTTTCAATGCACTTTTCCATTTTGATGTTTGTTGGTTATAGTGGATTGAATGAATTTTTAAAATGATTTTTAGCGTGGTGTAAAGTAGAGGTTCGAGTTTTAAAGTTCAAAATCCAATCCAGCATTTGGATTTGATTTCACACTTCTCTTAAATCATTGCTAAATTCTCAAGTTTGTAAATGCACCTTTCAACTTTTAGGTTTCTAAATTCCATTGGATTGTATGTATACTCAAAGCGATTTTAAACATGGTCTAGACTTGGGTTAATATTTTAAAATTCACATCCACATTCAAAATATACATTCGACATCCTAGACCGCATAAGGTGAGATCTGTGTTCTAGCTGGTTGTTCAAAATCTTGAGTCCAATATCCCAGACCAGATCAGGTGAGACCTATGATCTTGACCATTTTTTCGAAATCCCAAATCCAACATCCCAAACCGGATTGGATGAGACCTCTAATCCGTATCATATATATATTCAAAATCTTGAATTCAACATCCCAAACCAGATCAGGTGAGACCTCTGATCTTGACCATTGATCAAAATCCCAAATGCAACATCCCAAACCGGATTGGATGAGACCTTTAATCCGTATCATATATATAAGTTTAAAATCCAACGTCCTAGACCATTTAAAATCAGACTTCTATTTTAAATCTTAGGATGGAATCCCAAATTCCATTTGGCAAGCCGGACTAGATCGGACCTCTTATCTATCTCTTATATCAAAATTTCATATCCCGTCTCATATATTTGATCACATGAAACAGATGGGTGGCTTTTTGATTTCCTGTAAATTCTTTTCACATCCCTTAGGAGTTTTTGAAATCACTTGAAGAATATTACTTTGTCTATATAGATCTTCGAATCTTCTCAATTCCTTGTATTTGATTTAAAATATTTCCTAAATGCTTGTCAAATTCTCAAAGTTTTTCAATGCACTTTTCCATTTTGATGTTTGTTGGTTATAGTGGATTGAATGAATTTTTAAAATGATTTTTAGCGTGGTGTAAAGTAGAGGTTCGAGTTTTAAAGTTCAAAATCCAATCCAGCATTTGGATTTGATTTCACACTTCTCTTAAATCATTGCTAAATTCTCAAGTTTGTAAATGCACCTTTCAACTTTTAGGTTTCTAAATTCCATTGGATTGTATGTATACTCAAAGCGATTTTAAACATGGTCTAGACTTGGGTTAATATTTTAAAATTCACATCCACATTCAAAATATACATTCGACATCCTAGACCGCATAAGGTGAGATCTGTGTTCTAGCTGGTTGTTCAAAATCTTGAGTCCAATATCCCAGACCAGATCAGGTGAGACCTATGATCTTGACCATTTTTTCGAAATCCCAAATCCAACATCCCAAACCGGATTGGATGAGACCTCTAATCCGTATCATATATATATTCAAAATCTTGAATCCAACATCCCAAACCAGATCAGGTGAGACCTCTGATCTTGACCATTGGTCGAAATCCCAAATCCAACATGCCAAAGGGGATTGGATGAGACCTCTAATCCATATCATATATATAAGTTTAAAATCCAACGTCCTAGACCATTTAAAATCAGACTTCTATTCTATAGGTTCCAAAGTTGGATCATCTAATAGCTTAGGCGTATATGCAGTGTGTAATGCAGATTTTTTCTCCATTTTGCGGTTTATTTTATCTGCTTTTGCAGTGTTATATAGACTTTCTAACTTTTTCAAATCATTGCGCAGAAAACATAAATTTCTCTTTCTAATAACAAGTTAGTGCTTTGCTTTGCATATGAATCAATTTTGTGCCCATGGTTGAATTCTCGTGCATGCGCACTTCCTCTCCAGTAGATTTCATGCATACATAATTTTGGGTTCAAAGCACGTTGGTAGCTTCTCTCGCTTTCCTTCTACTATCTCGACTCTGCCCAGCTGCGTTCGAGAATAGAAAGGGGAAATGAAGAAGAAAGAGTGATTACCCACCAAATTAGGACAAACCCCAACACCAACAGGGGGATTACTTTCGTTACCTTTTTCATAAAAGTCGGATCACCCTAACACACACACACACACACACACACACATATATATATATATGAAGGGTGATACAAGTGGGGCCTCATAGTAAGTGGATCCAGGTCCCCTACTCTTAGTCATACTATATTATCGTCATTTACATTTCAAGACTTCATATCAGGGGTACTATCAGTCACCCTTCCCTCAAACCTTAACGTGTCCTCAAGGTGTTAACTCTGGAAGGCATTGGTGCACTTGTTGAGTGTTTTCCCAACTGGGATAGTGTGCGTCATCTCCTTGCCGCTCCACTATCTCTTGGACTACAGACTTGCTCTTTGGACTAAACACCCTAAATGGAAATAGAGAACGTCTTCTGAGACATTCTTTCTGCCCTTTCAGGAACACCCTTGGTTTAATAGTGACAAAAATGGAGACACTTTTCTTTTCTTATAAGCGAGAATGGTATTTGCTTTGTGGCTTTGGGTTAAACATATTTCACACTTAACACAAAAACACAAGCACGTACAGACAGACACACATACGAGCAAATATGAGAATTAAGTAAATTGATTTAATGCTTCTAATTGTTTTGATTGATTGCTCACAAGGTGTTACATGCAAAGTTATTTTTGTTTTGCTTTTATGATTTATGAATTATCATTTTTTTTAAGATGAAAGATTTATGATGTTACGTCTATTGGGATTATATTTTTCAGTCTATTACATTGGAGTTTTCAGCCTATTTGTGTTGGATTTTTTAATTTATTGTGCCTTGGCTTTTTGTTGGTTGTTTTGTTTCTGTCCCATCAGAAACCCTGTCCGTTAGAAACTGAGCTATGCATTCTGTCGGTTAGAAACTCTTCCGTTTTTATTTTTAGATTTTCTGTGCCTTGTAATAGTTAATGCGTTATGTATATTTTTTATATTTTTTTAATGTCTGTGGAATCCATGTTTTGTACATATCTCTTCGGCTGAAGACAGATTTTTTAGTGCCATGTTTTGTTTCTATAGAAGTGGTTAATAGTATAACATGATAACTTAATAATAGTTAGTATTTCATACTTTATAGACGTGAGATTCAATGTTTGAAGAATAAATATTCTGCTGTTGTGCATAGCTATTCATTCCGTGGTAGCAACTGAGCGGATAGTCATGTATCGGGAAAGATTTGCCGGAATGTACTCTGCACGTGCCTATTCACTGGCACAGGTTGGAAAAAATTACTACTCTAGTTTAAAATCTTATTGTTATGCCCATATATGTCACCTCTTCCAAGAATCATATGTTTTTCAGTTTAAGAATCACTTGTATTCCTGGTGGTGGGTTGGGGTACAGATGTAAATACAGTAGATGTAGCTATTGCCTCATCCAACTAGTCAGGAACAGGCTGTCAGTCATAGATAAAGGATTCAATGTACATAATTTTATCAAATCCAATTGCTCGAAAGGATTCAATGTACATAATTTTATCAGATCCAATTGCTTGATATAATTGATTTTGAAGATCCACTGGATTTGATAAAATGGTTGTACAAATGGTAGCGATTGATCACTTTTTCCATATAATGAATTTCTTGAGTATGAAAATTCGAAGTTGGGTTCAAGTTGGACATCAGATAACATCTAACGTTTTATCCATAGTGGTGGAAATAGATGCAGGAAAATACCAAGAAAAAAAATTATTTCAACTGAATTTCTATTTCATCTGTATGAATGCAGGTCGCCATCGAAATTCCTTGTGCATTGATCCAAGCTGTTACATTTTGGATTATCACATACCCTTCAGTTGGTTATTACTGGTCTGCTTATAAGATCTTATGGTACATCTTTTTGCTATTTTCTATGCTCATCTTGGGATGCTGGTGGTCTCATTAACTCCAAACGCTCAAATTGCTGCTATCCTGCAATCTGTTTTCAACACATTACTGACTCTCTTTTCTGGCTTCCTGATATCTGGAAAAGTAAGAATAGATTTGTGCTTTTGCTTTTCTGGATGTCGTTATAGAATACTTCTGGATTCTTGCTCAACATTAATTAGTTTGCTTTCTGAAAAAGGGTCTGGAAATGGCTCCAGTAGAGCTTGATCTATAAACAACTATTGCTCGTCTATCTTGGGCAAGCAGCAAATTCATGTACTCTAGGAAGTAGTCATTCAGAGTTGCATCGTATTCAATGCATCCAACATCTACTCAGAGTACCCAACCTAGTGATAATCAAAGGACATGCTTTCACTAAACTCATTTTAGGTGGCAGATCACTCTTGATCCAAGGAATGAGCTAAAAGACATTTCTAACCCATGCATGATGGGTGAAGCAATTAAGATGTGGTAGGGTAAAAAAGGCTGCTCCTTGATGCTTGTAGAAGATCATCTGAAACCTCATCACATCAGGCAAACAATCGCATACTGAGAATAGCCTCAAAAGCCTGAAGCTTGCTTATACTGGTGCAGGATATGTCCCATCATGACTAATGTTTATCTGACTAATTACACAAGTAACTAATTAACCTCGGATGTGACCTTTAAGAAAGAAAATAGTTATGGGATTGTGCTAATATTCACTAATGAGGTCAACTCTTTTCTGATACAGCAAATTCCAAAGTGGTGGATATGGCTATACTGGATGACCCCTTCAAATTGGACTATCCGTGGACTTTTTACATCACAGTATGGTGACATAGACAAGGTGATTGACGTATTTGGAGAAAAGAAGGCAGTTAGTTTGTTCCTGAAAGATTATTTTGGCTTTCCGCATGATCAGTTGGGCGTTGTGGCAGTTGTTCTCATCGCATACGCTGTTGCCTTCGCTTCTTTGTTTGCTTATTGTATATCTAAGCTTAATTTTCAGAGAAGATGATTAGATTTATGTTCACTCAATTTATCTCAGCTAATATAGAACAGCTCGACTGCTTACATTCTTGTCTTTGAGAAGATTAGGTACCTAAGCTTCAGCTAAACAATGGCAATGACCTCAACTATCAACAATATCGGATGTGTGTGTATTTCGGCCAACCGACGTTCTACGAGTTTTATGATTGTTTGACCAGATCCCACCCTCTGTTTTTCTGATTTGACTTGATGAGTTCGGGCGGTCAAACTTGAGTTTGAAAAAGGATGGGAAACTCAATAATGTGTCGATTGGATTTTATGGCCCCTCAAATTCTCAATCAATTTAAACCCGTTGGTTTTAATGTAAATCAAAATTGGTGAGCACCTTGTATAAATCTAAAAGTATATATTTTGGGTTTGTACATTTGGATAGACAAAAGTAATTTTTAGATGTTTAAATATGAAATGCATGGGCTAATGGCTTTCAATGCTTTCTATTAAAGATGTATGACAGACCAAGTCTTACAAAAATAGATTGCATCTGATATAGTTTTTGTTTTCCTAAGCAAGCAGATAAAAACGTGATAAATAGTTAATATTAAGACATAATAAATTTGCAGGTTCCAATTCAGCCGATTGCATATGATCCGAGTATCCTTGCAAACTCACTTGCCGGGCACCTGTAGGCCCCATCTGGTTTCAGGAAAAAGAGGGATTTATTCATATCTAACTGTCGACGTGAAGAAGAAGAAGGCAAGCAGAAGCCATCATGGGCGTCCATAGAAAGTGAAATAATAGGATTTTATTGAGAAAACTGAAAAGTACTCAAAAAAGTCAAATTTAAAAAGTAACATGGAAGTTGCGGTTCCTATTTAAAAATAGCAACCTTCTCGCCTTCCTTTTTATTAGGTTCCAGAATTTAAAAAAACGGTAGAAGAAAAATAGACGTTGGGGAACCCTCCCATCTCTTCTTCGTCGAAACGCCAAAAGAGAGAGAGAGAGAGTCGAGGAGGAGGCATCATGGCTTTTGGGGTTGAGAGTTGGACGCCAAGAAGCATAGTTCGGTTGGAAAAGGCATCTCCTTCTGGGCAGCATGGTTGAGCAGGTTAGACCTCCGATCTGATCTCTGTCATTCTCATTACTTCTCCTTTATTTGTTGATTCCTGTTGGTCATCTCATTTGTCTTGCCCCTCTCAAACTGTAGAAGTAGAATCACAATGCGAGTTTCCTTGTGTTTTTTCATGCATCCGCAACGGGCATAGTCAATCGGGGATAGATTGCTCGGGCATAAAACTAGCTCTGGGTTAAATTTTTTCAACAAGTTTAAAAAGTTGGATTTCTATATGGTATAGAAATTTCTTCATCCATATTCGAGTTCGAATTCGAATGCGTGAACATCTATAAATAGAATTATGGTGTCCGATCCGTTAGATTACCTACCAAAAAGCAACAAGTAATGTGAAATTAATTATGATTAGCAAGCAACCAAATCGTAGTTCGGTGAGCGTAGTGCGAGAGGGCTTAGGGTTCGCCTGGCACGAGCAGTGGGAACGAGTCCGGCTATGGCTGCCGGTCCCCCGATGGTCGATCCTCTTTCCCGGGGGGCGGAAGACAGCGGCAAGGAGTCAGCTGCGGCCCCCCAATAGAAGTCACGATGGAGGAAGGAGAGTCTTCTCGTCGTTCCTGAGTATCGATTATGAGCAAGCAAGAGAAGCCGAAGCTGATGGATGTCGAAGATGCTCAGGTCGCCTTCGATGGCAAGGTTCCAGTGATTCGTTTCTCCCATGAGGCAACGAAGCGTTTGAATGAACCCCTCAGGTTCTCGGCAGTGGCGGGACTTGTTGGGGGAAGGAGCAGACCAGGGACGGACTAGGCCTATGCCCTTTTTCGTTGAAACAACAATGGAGCAGGGTTACAAAAATCCACAGTTTTCTATAGCAGGAAATGGCAGATTCTTGGTGAAAATTAATATGGAAGAAGAACCCGCTGAGATCTTGAGAAGGCGCACTTACTGAGTGAGCGGTCGCATGCTTGTTTCAACTTTTAAACTTTCTTTTACATGCTTTCTCATTCATTTTTTGCCATATGGCATGAACGCGCATGTGCACTTTGCATCACGTTTGGCCTGTTTCTGTTTCCTCTTTGTTCTTTAAATACGACACAATGATAATTTTTAAGTGTTTGTGCTTCACATTTCCTTGTACACCTTGGATGCGTGTCACTACTATTGAAGAAAGTAGAGCAGAGTATTGTAAGTGTGCTTTACAAATATCTGTCGGAAACATCCGACTGTCAACTTGATCTTTCTTCATCGTTCAACCCAACAGGTGTGACCTTAGATATTGGTCAGTGTAATTGGTTAATTCATCAAAGAATTTACTTCGTTACAATGTGCTTAAAATTTCATGTTTAGATTGTAATTTCGATCAAAACATTAAACTGAAGGCGTGTGTCAAATTATATATATATATATATATATATATATGTACATATATATATTATACGATTAATGGCATTCAAACAGAAAATACATGAGCTTATCGTCAGAAGCAGATATTTAGATTTTCTCAAAGTAAAAACTTTTTGGCCTCTTTAGTATTATAATGAAAACACGTAATAATAATAATAACAACCGTTCGCCAAAAAGTGTAAACGAGGTCGTCCAAGTACTATTGTTGTGTTTAAATTTTAAAATGACAGTCCGGGCTACGACGTTCTCGATAATGTTTGAATAGGAAGAGAGGAGGTGTCTTCTACTGGTCAATGGATATCTTGGCCATTAGATGTCGTTGCACCTCCTAATCCATGCACCTCAATTTTCAGATGTCTATGGATTTAAACCATTTTCCACTCCAAAATGTTTGGGTATAAAAGCTACTTGGTGCAATGTTGGATAGAAGCACCATTTCCAACATAATACACTTCACAATATTTGATTCCATCAAAGAAAGTAGAGAAGAGTATTTCAATACACTTCATATTTAAAAGGATCTCCTTTTTGTTGAGCTAGTATCCAACTTTAGATATGTCAGAGAACCAGAGCAGTCTAGTTAATTGAATGGTCTCTAAAGAGGATGCCAACAATCTCTTAAATTGTAAGTTCAGGCTTGACCCAGATATCAGTCCAGAGGTATGTTCTTGCATCAGCCAGTTTACTAGCTTCTCGAAACTTTTAAAAATGTATCATCATAATTGTGTTTTATTTCTAGGAAACTTGGATCCCCCACTTTCCTTTCCTTAGCAGAGTAACTTGCTTCTTTCTCATGATGCACATGCACATTTTTCTTCATGAAAATTAATTCTTTTTCTACCTTTACAGGCTGTCTATCAAAGGCTATTGCTTCTTGTGCTTCAATGGTCGTATCAACAACTTTTTTAAACGTGAAGAAGATGCATGTATGTTTCCAAAGGTACGTCTTGTAATTGAACGCTCTAACCCTTGTTCTGGTCGAACTCATGAGTTTGCAAGTGTGGGGCACTCTCTTTGTGACACCTGGTATGCAGGTTTTCTTTCCTAGTTACCTTAGTTCCTTAAGTAAATTGTATTTTTTTTTCTATTGAAACATGATGCTTATTTATACTTCTTGATCTTGAGATTGATAGCAATTATTTCTTATTTTTCTGTTCTAGTTTAGATTTATTTAACTGTTATTTGTTTGCCTTGTAATTGCATTGAGATTATGTCTAAAAAGGATTGCTATGTTATGTTGAAGTTGTTTTAGTTTTGCCAGCTTAGTTGTGATCTTGTAGCCCTTGCTTGGATAGTATCAGCTATAGGTTTTCTAAAGGATTGGCATTCACTTGCTGTCATTTTAAGTCTTGCATGAAACTGTTGCAACATGGTAGGTAGCTACTTTCCATGTTTATGGTTATCACAGGAAATGCAAGCTGAAACTTTCAGGAAAAGCAGCTGAAATTTGCAAAAAGTACAACATGACAGAAATTAACAGTGAAAGGACATTCTTATATGATATGATGGCACATCTATAAGATAGGCACATCTAAAAAAAATAGTTAGGTTTGGGGAATTGTGGACTAATGGTTTTTTGTGATTTTGTAATGGACACTTGAATTGTTGTGGCACCACTTTGTGTAATCATTGAAATCATTATTGCTAATTGTGGTAACTTGTATTTCAATGGTTATACTAGGTTGGTTGATTGATTTGTCGGTCTTGTTTTTGGTGCATGATCTCCAAATATCTCAAAGTTATTTTTTTGGTTTGTAAGATAGGTAGGATTTAGATTTTATATGGTTTATAACTAGTGTTGTATCTGTACCTTCTTGCACATTGATCATAGGCTGAATGCTTAGGTATTATATTGTGAACTGCAGACTTGTATGGTATTTTGCTTTGATTTATGCATATCTTTTTTTGTCTTATTGCTTAGACAGTCATTTTTTAGCAAATATTATTTGTGCTATCTAGCAAGGTGCATGGTCTTTAGTTTGGCATACCATTCGGGGTCTAACAGAGTCCAAATCTGTAGTTGTCATTATGGTTTAACTGATGATTTTAGAAAACTTGCCGCGTAGTATTGGTTTATTTTGTTCTTCCTTAAGGAATGTGAAGAGCTTAACCCAAACCATTTGCCAAACCTGCAATCAGTTAAGGACCCAACATTTATGGGAACTTGTCCCCCTTAAACTAGCCTTTTGTGTAGAAGACACTATTTTTATGGGAGTATTGGTGAAGTTTGTTTTTCTACCCAACCAACCCATCTTGTTTTTCATTTTGTCGTTTCTTTAGGGAGTATAGTTCCTTCCTCCTTTTGATATACCATTTGATGTCATGAATTTTTATAAAAGAAAAAAATTTAAATTTTACTTAAAAACATTGTTAAAATTGTTTTCTCACACCATGATATATGCCTTTGGTTTATTCTTAGTACCTTCTCGAGTAAAAGGAGAAAATTTTAAGTTTTTGTTGTCAATCAATGGAAGAGGAAAGCTGAAAATTCCTGTATATGAGCAGTAAGGAAAAAACTTATGAAGCTGAGAAAGTCAAGACTAGAAAATGCTATTGACTCTGATGATCAAGCATCTACAAGGATTCAACAAGAAAATATCTTGAGAGAAAAGCCATAATGCTCTGTAAGATCTTGGCAGGTAGCAAAATGAGAGTTGAGAGATGGGCTCGGGGCTTGTGTAGTCGTTCCTCTGAGTCGTTAATCGAGAGTACCGGGTAGACATATAGGTGATTTATGTCTGTCCCGCGAAGATAACGACTTATGAACCTTTGGCTCATCGAAGCCCGTAAGCTGAAACGGGTGGGACACGTGACAAAGCTACACATTACCACCAAAGCGGTGGAGCTCCGTAGTAGCCTTTGGGGTGGTGAGGTATTCCCTCAAAGGTGAAGGTCAGCCTTGAAAAAAAAAAACAAGAAAAAAAAAATCGAAAAGCCAAAAGGCCAAATGCAAAAGAAAGAAAGAAAGAAAAAAAAGAAGAAGAAAAAAAAAGTGCCTGCCAAGTGATGAAAAAGCATGAAGGTTGAACTCGCATGAATTGAATGTGACAATCTTTCATAGATGTGCGATGTTGGGATCAATATCTGCTTCTCTTTATTGATTACCTAAGATGCCGAGGATGATTCCTTTATGTTCATATTTTGGAAATTGAAAGACATCCTTCTAGAGATTTGATGGCATTGACGCAAAATGAATCTTGATGCTTGTACGGTACTATGGGTAAATGAAGGTCATACTATTTGCACAACACAGGCACTCTTGCTTATGAGTTAATTGATTGTTTTTGAACTATTTCAAAGTGAAAACTTGACATCTCTTGTTATATTTGTAGGCTTCCTAGACGTAGGATGAACTAACTAATTCTCGTTGGTCTTGAAAGATGTTTGTCATTTCATTACCAAACCACTTGTCCATTCATGGAATAGATGAAATTCCTCAAAACCTAGTCCACTCATGCTGAGTGTGATGAATTTTCTATCATTTCCTCTGTCTCAGGAGACACAGATCATTAACTGAGTGTATTCAACATAACCCAGACTTAGGGTTGAGTCTGTCATGGAAGGCCTTTTATCTCTTTTCAAAAGAATTAGTCGATTTTGAATTGTTACATTTTTAAAAGTTCCATCCATCGAAGCTGCATTATGTCCCTGGGTCCGTCATGGTTTTAGACCAGGTTTGTACTCAGTTTCTTCGTGTCTTGTTAGTCGAATAGATGCTTTAGTTAAGCATTGTACATGTCCATCATAGGTCAAGGTCATTGGTTTGATTTGTTTTCAAGATCACATTCTGGTTTAGATAGAGTATTTTAGTTTTGTTGAGTTGACCCATTGTTGGTTTGATTTTCTGGTAGTTCAATTTTTTCTTTTATTGTCTACTTAGTGGTTTTCCAGCTTGTAGTGTTTATTTTTCACTTTCATTGTGAAATGGGTTTGTTTAGGAGCTTTGTTGACTTAGTTGTTTGATTTTCATTTTTCAATGTATTTACTCGATTCTTTTGATAAATAAAATCTGATCAAGGGGTATGTTGGTTGTTGTGTCGCATTTTGATACTTTGAATTGCATACTTCATTGCTTAAGTTTTTAGGTTGCTTGGCTGAATATCTATGATGACATTATCATCGCATCTAAGGGGTCAGCATGTCAACTGCGAGTTTAAGTCTTGCTGTTTTGTGTAATAGTGCATATCTATTTTCATTAGTTTTAGGTTTCTAGAGGTAGGAACTGGAACTACTGATGGTGCACTACATTAAGAGTTGAAGGTGAAGAACAACAACAAGGTGGAGGGGAGAAAGTTGTAATTAACAGCTTGGGATTTGGAAATGCTATCCACTTCTTATATACAAAAAGGGCTACGTTTACAAATCCTCTAGGCTGTTGGAAGCCACCACCGAACGCCGCCTCAAGTCATCCCTCTCCCGATGCCTCTTGCACTTCCCCTTGTGAGACTACCAACTTCGTTGATTGCTGTGATGAAGGTGTATGGTTTGATGTGTTTGATTGCTGTGACGAAGGTGTATGGTTTGATGTGGCTGCTGCCGATTGGGTCGGTGTGTTGAAGTTGATGTCCGCTGGTGAGGTTCAAGTCATTGTCAATTCCTTGTTGCCACTGGTTGATGGCACGATGATCAACTTTGATGATTACTTTCTGCCTCTCCTTGCAGTTCAGGTATTCTCTTTCCATCTTTTGTGGATTAATTTCTTTGTCACCAGCTCTACCATCACTCTTTTAGGTGTAAGCTCTGTTATTCTTGATTTCCCACAAAAATTACATGCATGTGAGACTGTCAAAACTTACCCACTGTTTGTTTGGATGGAAGGATAGAAATGAATGGATGTAAAGGAAAAGGAAAGAAAGAGAAGGGAAGGGGATGAGAAGGGAAACGAGAAGAAAGGAAAATGAAGGACAGTCCACCATCGATCTTTATCTATTTTTTGGTCAAATTTAGGTGTTGAACTCAACTTTACGCCCTATTTCAGAATTTTTGGACCTGAAGATTTGATATTACAGATTTTTTATAAAACTCTGCTACCTGGGTGCGTGGAGTTGGAATTTCTAATATTTACCTGATTTTCCCCTAATTTTAGCTTTCTAAAGCTTATTTTGTCTAGTAAATCATGTCTAGTAAATCATGTGCTAGTCTAGGAATGAGTTTTAGGGTAGGTAACATTGTGCTTGCATGGCCTCTTCTTGACGTGCATGCAAAGGGCGGATACCACCGAAAGAAGAAGCTCAAGAAGTGTAGGAGAATCCCAAAGCCATATTTTCAGCCCCTTGAGCATGTAAGCGTAGACCTCACAAGGAGTATTTTGTGTTTGAAGAGCTCCTACGGTTGGTGTTGGATAAAATTGAAGTTTAATTGGAGGAAATTTTCACGCACTGAAGGATGTGTGTTCATTTTGTTTGATCACTGTACATTTTTGTATATGATGCACTGGTGCCATTATTTTGTTTGATCACTGTACATTCTTGCATATGATGCACTGGTGCCATTATGAAGGACAAGCTCAGGTGTCACAAGGGTTTGAGAAATGACAGAAGGCACAAGGATTTGAGAAACTACCGGCCTACACAAGGATTCGACAAACGACAGGCCTTCTCACACTAGGTCTCTTTTGTTGGCAAGTTTTATGAGACGTGAACTCTCTAAGAAGTCAAGTTTTATAACATGTTTAATGAAGAGACACTCTCTAGAACTAGCCCCTTGATCATGTGAGAGGCGATGAAGCCCATGTTAACCCTCTTAGGGAGTATTTTGAGCTTAAAGAACTCCTGCAGTTGGCCACCATCGAGATGCTGTTGACCCCAGAAATCTTCACGCTCCATAGATACCCTTGGAGACTTTAGGGTTACACAAAAACTTAATGAGGCTTACCTCTGGGTGAGACTCTTCTTCTGGCCTAACTTAGAGTTGGGGAGAGTGCATTGGTTAATTGCTTACATTGCTGCCCCCTATAATGGATGCTGAAGCAGTTCAGTTTGCTGCACATGAAGCCTTGGTTGATGCTCTGGATGCTTACAATTCGTCCTAGAGACATGATGAATAGCAATCCTATAGTGAGAGAGTCAGAAACGAGAATCATATTGGATTCTTTAAAGAACAAGGGGATGAGAAGCGAAAGGAAAATGAAGGAAAGTCCACCTTCCACCTTTATCTATTTTTTGGTCAAAGTTAGGTATTGAACTCAACTTTACACCCTCAAAATTTCAGAACTTTTGGACCTGATGATTTGATGTTATAGAATTTAAAATTTTTATTAAACTCTGTTTTCTGCTACCTGGGTGCCTGGAGTTGGAATTTCTGATATTTACCTGATTTTTCCCTAATTCTAGCTTTCTAAAGCTTATTTTGTTTAGTTCAAATCCCTTAGGGTAGGTAACATCATGGGTGGGTGGCTTCTTCTTGAAGTGCATGTGAGGGGCTGGTGACCACTGAAAGAGGAAGCTCGAGAAGTGTAGGAGAATCCCAAAGCTGTATTTTCAGCCCCTTGAGCATGTGAGAGGTGATGAAGCCCATGTTAGACCTGGTAAGGAGTATTTTGTGCTTCAAGAAACTCCTATGGTTGGTGTTGGATAAAATTGAAGTTGAAACGGGTTGGAGACGTGTGCGGTTTCAAGAATCGGGTTGGAGAGGTAGAACCAGGTTGGAGAGGTCGAACCGAGTTGGAGAGGCATCTCAGACATTCTAGGAACCGGTTGGGGAGGCATCTCAGTTTCAAGTACCGGGTTGGGAGTTATCTCGGTTTCAAAAACAATATCTCGATTTCAAAAATCGGGTTGGGGAGGCATCTAAGTATCAAGGAGGCATCTAAGTATCAAGAACCGGGTTGGATTGGGGATGCATCTTGGTTTCACTACAACAAATAACAAATATATGCGGTTTGGGTTGAGGATGCATCTCAGTTTCACTACAACATGTAACAAATATATGCGGTTTCAAAAGCGATTCCTCTGTTAGACATGCCTGACTAGCCTATCAGGATGCAATTTTTATTGTTAGGGAATTTGAAAATAATGAGCAAGTAAATCGATGGCGGTACCTTTTCCATTTTATGCATCAAGAGCAAAATTGTTTAAATTTGTTTGTGTAGCACCCTGTCCGTTGCTATGCCGAGCTCGCTTGGCAGAAGAACAGCAGTAGCTGAGTAGGGATTGGTGGCCTCCAAAGGCCCTCCACTGGCTGGACGAGCAGCTGAGCCGAAATGGTTCTCCTCGTATTAGGTAAGTTACAGAGAAATCAAGTCATGAGGGAGAAACAGGGGATTGCGATGGTTGTGCACTTCACCGGATGGACAGATTTCCCGTTGAGATCAAACGGGGGGTGTCTCTCTCAACTACTCCCCCACAGGGTCTCTGCGAGGAAGGCAGGAGTAGAGGATGGACAAGGGAGGCTTGGGAACAGGGAAGGCCGCAGCGCTGCTTCCGTCGCACCCCAGTTGGACTCTCGCTGAGATGAAACTGAGATAAGTTTTTGTCTGGAGACCGGTCGGGGGAGGCCGCACTGCTTCCGTCGCTCCCCAATTGGACTCTCGCTGGGACGATTGCAAAGAATAATATAAACTAAGATAAGTTTTTGTCTAGAGACCTTACCAATCGGTCGGTCGAGAGTCCCAGCAATAGATGTCTGGGGAAGCAGAGGATTCACGACTGCGCTCCCTCGCTCAGATGCCCGAACAGGGGATGCAGGAAACAGGGACAGAGAGGGTGACCGGAAGTTTGTCTACTCCGACCAGCTCCGGCAGTCTCTGTGAGCTCAGGTTCTTTCGATCCGTAGCTGAGAGGAGGATCTCCCTGGAAAATCTTGCAGGGAGAGGACACTTGTAGAATTAGCGCCTGATTTTTGAATGGAAGTGGTGGAGCAGAGGAAGATGGCAGAACAGGCGATCGAAAATCGCCTGATTCCAGCAAACTCCGGCACCGGTTCCAGTCGAGCACTGGACCGTTGGATCCGCACCTTTCGGGCGATGCTACAGGTTGGGCTTGTTGGATCCGACACTAACCCACGGTGCTGTCTGAGCAGTTTGAGGGCCAGCGGAGACCCGCGTCGGCGGTGGTGTGCAGTTAAATCAGGGGCGCTGGAAATCTTACTATTCTAGTGGGGACTTCCTCCGGCGACAAGATATGGCTCGATGGAACCGCAGCGAGTCGGGGATTCTGTATCCGGTGACGTGAGCTTACTGATGGAAAGGAGAACCTTGATTATGATGGGGAGCGGTGCGCAGGACCAAAAATTTTGGGGGCTTCTGCAAGAGGTAACCTCGCTGCCAAGGGCATCCACGAGTCTCATTCGGAAGGGTTTGCGGCCATTGGTGTGGTCACCAGCAGAAATACAGCAGCTTGCAAGAGGGACGAACCACCAAGTGCACCGCACACGGCCGAATGGGCCTAATCCTCAGCAGCAAGAAGAGGGGCAACAAGGCGGGCTGAGGCCCAGTTAGGGGAGCTCCACTGGGCAGAGGGCAGTTAGGGGAGCTCCACTGGGCAGAGGGCACGTTGGAGAGGAAGAGACACGATCTAGGTGAATTCCTGGCAGGTGCTCCCTCTTTTTTTCCCTCATTGGTTCTTCCCTAATGCCTTCCTTAGGCGGATGAGCCAATACGCGCTCACAGTCGATAACTTCTTTGAGCGTCGCCTCCAGACGGTCGTGTTATAGTCGGGGATGGCTACGTCGAACAGGGGAAAGGTGAGTTAGGATTTCTAGGGCAGGTTTCAACAGTGTTTATTTTTTTATTTTGCGTTTGTCATTGGATTTCTGGATAATTCAAACATGGGAAATTTAACAGATTTCTTTCTTATTCTTGTGGTGCTTATGGAAATCGTTGATGCAGGATATGGCGTTTTTGTGCATCAACGGATTCAGACTGTCTGCCCTTGAGCGGTGCTCCCTTTCTTTTTCCCCCATTGGTTCTTCCTTAATGCGTTCCTTAGACGGATGAGCCAGTACGTGATCACAGTCGATAACTTCTTTGTCTCCAGACGCTCATGTTAAAGTCGGGGATGGCTACCTCAAACAGGAGAAAAGTAAGTTAGGGTTTCTCGGGCTGGGATGCTCGATGTCTTGGAACCTTGGCCTTGTCATCCTCTGTCCACTCACAATCTCAAGGACTATGACCTCAAGACAGCTGGGTTGGGACAATTGAAATAGGAAAGTTCTAATTCAATATCAGACGGGGAAGAGAGTTTGATCTTAAAAGCAATCACAAGGGTTTTGATTTTCGTTCTACTTGGTCTTCTTGTAGTGTGCATGATTGTTGTGGGGATGTGCCTAGGGTTCCGACCTTGACTTGCTCTGGTTTTTAAGGATCGGATTTAGGAAAATCAACAATTGAATGAGAATCGAGCCACTCGCTTTTGCCGCCACAGTTTTGGTCCTTATTTTTTTGTTCGGTTTACTAACTACAGTTGTCTTTTCCTGTAGAGCACCTCACTGTCAGTTAACAATGTTCTTGCATGTTGTGGGTCTATGTGTGGAGGTGGCTGTGATGGAGGCTGGCCTATCAATGGCTGTCAATACTTTGTCCAAAATGGCGTCGTCACAGAAGAGGTATAATATTAAAGATTGATATTCTGTAGCTCGGTCTTTGAATTGTGTAGTAGACATAGTTTCCCAAACGAGTAACCATGTAGAAATCCTTCATCAAATGTGCTGCTGATTGACTTCTTTTGGTATGCATTATACAGTAAGAGCTAAATTTATCCTATGCTTGGGATTCCTTCACGGATATAGCAATCTTTATGCACTATTTTTGAACATAGAAATAATATGCCTAAAGATGGGGATGAGAATGGAAGTGCAGCCGATGTTCTTAAGAAAGGAGATGAGAGGATAGGTTCTGGTCTTCAAGCTGCACAGCTGCATTTTTCACACATCCTCCACTCACATCGGTATTTCCAAAAGTACAACAAGGCTCAAGCTAAGCCAAAGAATGGAAAGGAAGAAGGTTGAAGATGCCCGGCCAAAAAAAACCCTCGTTGCCTGTTCATTGAAAGTTCAACCAAATTTTACATTTGATTCTTGGAATTCATCCTCTGGTGTTGGTTTCGGCTTTGTGTTGAGAGAGAATTTCTTCATTTGAAATTATAAAAAAAGCAAAAAAAATAAGAAAAGGAACTGATATATGCTGAAAAAACCAAAGTCAACCAGCTGCAATATAGATTTCTCAGCTGAAGCCTTCCTTCTGTTTTTCTTTTTCCTTTTTTTTCTACAATCTTATGTGCTACAAATTGTATTAGATATACCATGTTAACCAGTGAGTATAAACTATAAAGTGATTCTCTATCCCTCGAAGTTGCCTTGTGAACGTCTCTACTAATAACTCATACTAGAATTCAAAACCAATTCATCATAAGTAGCTAATCAATCATGAAACCATTCATGTAACATACATACACACATAGAAGCTTGAAGGATGCTTGTCCACCAAGAACAGTCCAAGATGCCCGCCCTCCACTGGCTGGACGAGCAGCTCAGCCGAAATGGTTCTCCTCGTAGCAGGTAAGTTACAGAGAAATCAAGTCATGAGGGAGAAACAGGGGATTGCGATGGTTGTGCACTTCACCGGATGGACAGATTTCCCGTTGAGATCAAACGGGGGGTGTCTCTCTCAACTACTCCCCCACAGGGTCTCTGCCAGGAAGGCAGGAGTAGAGGATGGACAAGGGAGGCTCGGGAACAGGGAAGGCCGCAGCGCTGCTTCCGTCGCACCCCAGTTGGACTCTCGCTGAGATGATTGCAGGAGAATAATATAAACTGAGATAAGTTTTTATCTGGAGACCGGTCGGGGGAGGCCGCACTGCTTCCGTCGCTCCCCAGTTGGACTCTCGCTGGGACGATTGCAGAGAATAATATAAACTGAGATAAGTTTTTGTCTGGAGACCTTACCAATCGGTCGGTTGAGAGTCCTAGCAATAGATGTCTGGGGAAGCAGAGGATTCACGACTGCTCGTTCAGATGCCCGAACAGGGGACGCAGGAAACAGGGACAGAGAGGGTGGCCGGAAGTTTGTCTACTCCGACCTGCTCCGGCAGTCTCTGTGAGCTCAGTAGCTGAGAGGAGGATCTCCCTAGAAAATCTTGCAGGGAGAGGACACTTGTAGAATTAGCGCCTGATTTTTTAATGGAAGTGGTGGAGCAGAGGAAGATGGCTGAACACGACTAGCTTCGTGTTGGAATAACTTAGCCTTGAGATCTTCGAAAGATGGAAGAATAGGTAGGACTTCCAAGGCTGTGCAAAAAATATCAAAATCTGTTCCCAGTCCACTCAAGGCTTGTTGCACTTTGTCCTTGTCGCTGACGGGATGTCCAATGGCAGCAAGTTGATCACTTAACACTTTTAATTTCATTCAAATACTCCAAAACAGTACGCGTCCCACGCTTGATGTCCTCAAATTGCCTTCTTAACTACAGAAAACGTGCTTCGGATACTTGAGAATACGTGGTGGCAAGGGTAGACCACAACTCTAGGGCTGTTAAATCTTCATCAATACCTCCTAATACTTCCTCTGACAAAGTAGAAGTAATATAGGCAACAAGGGACTGGTCGTGAGCTAGCCAAGCTTCATACTCAAGATTATTTTCAGTAATGGTTTCATATTCAAATCTGATTTCACTCATAGCCGCAGCCGCAGCAGCTTGATCTCCCACTACGGTCTTCTTCACTTCACGGTCAATATACATAGGAGGTGCTGGAGTGGTCCCATCGATATGCCCGTAGAGTCTATGACTTTTAATAAAAGGGACTATTTGACGTTTCCAAGTCAAATAGTTACTATGATTCAGCTTTTGAGAAATAAGTTGGGAGAGAAAGCTAGAAGATAGAAGAGAGGGAGTCGGCTGATCCATAATTGATTTAGGGCAACGACATAAATTAGGGCAAAACGATGAGAAAATAGGGCACAACGATTAGGGCAAATCACGCAAGATTTAGGGCAGAAACTGAAAAGAGGGATGACCACGCCAGAAAAGAAAGAATTTAGGGCAGATTAGGGCTAATCACATCAAACCGGAGGACGATGCAACCTGGCTCTGATACCATGTAAGAATCTTCACAAAGTACTCGTCTCTCCGTATGCAAAACAGATATATTGAGAGGAGAGGATGAAAGAAGACGATGGAGGAAAGGGAGCAGCCGGCTTAACCCAGCCCTGCGTTCCTTAATCTTTGAATTAAAAGAATAACCCTAATAGGTTACAACAGATTTGTACATAAAATTATAAAATATTACAAGAGAGCCACCGCCTAGTAATTTAGGCGTGTGGATATAAGGAGAATGGATCGGGTCTGAACAGACCCGATCCCCATACGCTAACAGTCTTTGTGTTACTTTTATGATTTTATCATTTGTCTAATGATTTTCTGAAGTAATTGCACTGAACCGCAGCTCAATCAACTATCAGGAACCAGAACCCGGTGGGTTCAGTTGCATTTGTTTTCAACTTTTTTTCTATTCATGAACCTTTGTTTACAATGACAAGGTTTTTGCAATTTTGAAATCATAGATCAAAGTAGACTGCGTATTCTATTTATCCATTTGATAGATGATGCATTGATTTTGTTCATGGGACGTTTCCTGTACCATAGTTGCTTCTAGATCCATGTGCAGCCCTATAAGGGGAAAAAAAAACATGGGGTCCATTTCTGATCATTTGCAGTTATGTGTTATTATAACATTGAGGAAAGATGAAGTTGGAAGGATGCGTGAGAATTTACCAATGATCTTGTTTCATAATTCATTTACATTAACTCGTGGATAATGTTACTCTTGGTAAGGTTCTGGCTTTGATTTTGGAAAAAAATTGTTGTTAATCCATAAGTTGACGATGCTCACTGAATAGGCCATCATAATCCAATTGATGCAGCTAGTTGCGTTTGGTGTAATGTTAGTGGTTCTATTTCGATTGAGACATTCTAGAATCAAACAGTATCGCAACTTCCATTCTTTGATTGTGGTTGCAATTGATGTATTTTGCTTATCAATGATGGGTTTTGGCCCTGATTGAGATTTAGAGATATGTACAAAAGGGACTGAAAATCTGGGTGGTTAAGTCCACTGGCTTAATCCTTATTAGGTTTCCTAGCAGAACTTCGTTCATGAGGATTGTGCGTACACGGTAACATAAACCAGAAAGGGAACAAGGAATCATCTGAACTAGTTTGGTTGGGAGCAAGGCTTGTATTGTTTAGTCTGTTCTTAGTTCACATGTTAAACTCTAGGTTAACTGTTCAAATATTAGACATACTCATGTTGGTCTCTGTGTGGTTCGTGGTTCTTGGTCACTATATGTTTGGTTTGAGATCCATAATCTATCTGTTTCAGGGACCTTTCTGTTTCCTAGAGGGGAATTAATTTTGATGGAGTTTTTCCATGCAAACACCAAGATGCTTCTGAACAACGATATGAAGAATGGCAATGATATAGCTGCCAAAGGTGAAGGTGGTTGTTGTTGGATTGCTCGTGCGCACTTTTGCTGTGAAGGATATCTCAGGAACCTCAGAAGCAAGTCCCAACTTCCATTGGCTGCAGAATGATCAGGTTGGCAATACCACAGGCATCCAAGATTCCAAGCATCAAACTTAGGTCGATTCCTCAAAACATTTCCTTCATTTCTGTGCAATCATATTAGGAAAAACACCCGCAGAAAAACCCATGTTCGACATGAATTCCTCCAGGCGCTTTGCATTTGTCAGGTAGAGGTAACTTATCAAGTTTCTACAAACTTAAATAATCGCAACTTTAATGGTGAAGTAAATTGAACAATTGAAATAGGAAATAACGTGACTGCAGCTTTCGAACAATGAAGGCAATTACAGTGACAAACTATCCCAGATTAGGAAGTCAAGAGTGCAAGTGCCTTCAGTGCAGAAATCAAAATGTCAAGTCCATTTTTCATAAACAGTTTATTAAACAGATAAATTTGTTTAAGCATCAAAGATGTAAGTGTTAAATCACAAGAGGGAGGGAGAGAGAGAAAGAGCTGAGAGTTAGCTGGCACCTTAGGTGCACACTAGTGTGTCTGCCAGGGCTTTCCAAATAACACCGGCTGTATTTTTCGGCTGGTGGGTACGATCAGTTTTAACTACGTATACCGGTGGCAGATATCACCGTTATAGGTCTACAGCGGTGAAGACTTCCAACGGCGACAAGTAACACCAGTAAAAGCGGATATAGCGGGGAAAACCATCATCGGTATAAGTAGGTATAGCGTCGGAGAAACGCACCGCTATAAATAAATACCGGTAGTCTTTGTCGCCGCTATTGAGCTATAACGGTGGTTTTTTGCCAAGCATGTCTTCCGTTCTCGTTGTTTAAGAAGAACTAGCTTGAGTAGAAGTGCTTCGTTTAGCTTTTTTTTTATACATAATTCAAGCAGTTAAATACAATATTCCTATACCTTAAAATATGCCTGTTACCATTCTAATTTGATGTGAGTTCTCGTAATTATATTTTTTTCACTTTCACGAGACATGACGGCATTGGTCTGTTAGTGTTGTTTATAAATCAGGAAGTCGTCCTGTTTTGGTTTTCTTGACCTGTTTGATCTGTAAAATTTAATTCAGTGTTTTGGTCAGTTGCTGCCTTTCTCAGCTTCCAATATTTGACTTAGGAAACCAACCACTTGACCATAATTCTCATTGTTTTACATTTAAATCATGTCCAGTGCAGCACCTAATTGTGATTGCAACAAAGGCATCAAGAGAAACAAACCAAACAGGAATATGTCGAGGCATAAGTCGATTGTCATCGAGGTCAAGTTGCTTGGCGTCGAATTCTTGCAGCTTCTCGTCCATTCTTTGGGGTGTCGATAGACAAGGTGACGCTGACAAAACATCAAGGTGACAGGATTCGAACCTATGGCCCTCTGTACCCAAAACAGATGCGCTACACCTCGCTTGCGAGTGTCGGTCTCACACTCTTCTTTTGCTTCTGCTTTTTCATTGATTCCCCGGGCTTGAACCATGTCTCCCGAACAATCTCAGTACATATGGCGCAAGACGATTCCACATTTCGAGGTTGGAATGAGATTGGGTGTTTTCATGTCTCACCGTAGTGCCCGGTTTGTCTTTCTTTCCGATTGATGAACAAGAAGGAAACTCGCGACTATCCTCGCTTCGCAGCTCTTCTGTTGGGCATGTATTCGTAGACCAAAATCCTCTCTTCTCTTCCTCTTCAACAAAGCAGCCTACAAGCTGTACCAGGTTTATATGTTGAAGCTTTGCTACTAATCTCACTTCATTCATGAACTCCATAGTGCCTCCTTTCGAACCCATGGATAGCCTCTTGAGAGCTACTTCCTGCGCTCCTTCCAGCATACCCTTACAATCACAAAAATGCGAACTTATTATCTGTTTTTCTTTTTCGTCATGACTGGAAATCCAACAAGCATATTGTCCACTAGAAGCACTTGAATTCTCATAAGCCTCAAATAGCCAGTATGAGACAATGTCATCATGCCTTTGAGAAGTCCACTATTTATCACCCTTTACGCCATTTCAGTGGTGGATTAATCAGATTTCTGTCAGTTTTTAAAATCTGACTCCACTAACCAAACCAAAAGGCTCAAATCTAAAAGTGATCAGAAAAGAAAAATTCAAAATCCGACAATCTCTTACGACTCTCTAATTTTTAATAAACTTAAAATAATATAAAAACTGTTGATTTGGATTCATATAGAATCTAAATAATGGAGCACAAATTTCAAATATATATATACATATATACACCCACACCCACACCCACACCCACACCAACACATCTAAAGAGGTGGGGGAGAGTGAGAGGGATATAAGTGTTAGTTTGTATATAGAACCAAAGCCACCTTGTACAAGCTTACTTGATTGGGAGAAATTTTTTTATTGCTGCCATGATAAGTTGCAAGTCAAATAGTGCCAGCTCCAATCTTCCACATTTTTTTTTCCATACTGAATATTAGCAGGTTGGCGTGCTTTTTTAAGTGAATCTATGCCCACTTCAAACTTATGTATAATTTCAGTCAAAAGCATGAAACCATTCTAGCACATTGAATTTCTTCATTCTAGAAGAGACCTCCTGTTACCAGGCTTCACAAGTAGTGCGTTTTTTTAGTTTGCTTTGCTTCTTTGTTTTAATTTCAAGATAATACACAGTTTTTATGCTCACAAGAACAGAACTGATTATCAAATGAATAATCTGCTACTTCATTTCAGAATTTGATAATTTAAAGTAAAGAAAAACGAGATATATTCGAAAATAAATTTTAAAACGCGAGATTTTGATTTCCAACGCAGTTTTTCAAAAAAACGGTCGGATCGAAAAAACGCGTCTTCTTTTACGCTTCTTCTGTTTGGAGCCCACGCCCCACGGTGGCATTATTTGTAATTTCAAAAAAAATTTAATGGTAGAAGCGGAATAAATTTTATAAAACGATAAAGTTAAAAGTTAAAAAGCCTTCATCGACAGAGAGGAAATAAGTCGAAACAGTAAAACTCGTCCGCATTTAGGGTTTTGCAAATTTCCGACTTCCAAGACGCCAGTCCGATGGAAAGGTGGTACTTGCCGACGGACCGGTGCGTTTTCCGCCACCCAGCAGATCTCCGACCGGCGAGAAGCAGCCACAGCGGTAGGATTCGATTACAAACGATGGTTTTTTCAGTCTATTTGCATGGATTTTCAGTCTATTTGTGTTGGATCCCTTAGCTTATTGTGCCTTGGTTTTTTGTTGGCTGTTTTGGGTTTTTTTTTTGTTTAGCTATGCATTCTGTCCGTCAGAAACTCTTTGGTTTTTGTTTTTGGATTTTCTGTGCCGTGGAATAGTTAACGCGTTACTTGTATTTCTGATTTTTTTTTTATTTCTGTGGAATCCATGTTTTGTGCATAGCTCTTCGGCTGAAGACTGGTTTCGGTTTCCTTTTGTGTTTGATGGCCTAGAATTTTGATTCCAGAATTGAAAAAGACTTGTTTGATGAAATGATAATTAAAAATCTGGAATTCAATTTAATCTGAAAAAGTTGCGGATTGCTAAATTAATTATACCTTATTGTTCTTGCTAATTTTTTCTATTTTTCCAATTACTAGAAGTTCTTTTTAGGCCCTTATTTGACAGTCTTCTTGAACTTATGGCCCTTATTTTAAAAATTGTAAAAGATATTAGTTTCGATTTTTTGACTATGGGCAAAAGATGTGCCTAAAAATGCACTTTTTTCTTTGATGATAGAAGAACCTTAAAAAACTACACTACTTAGGTGTGGTGGTTTTCGAACATTTGTGTAGTTGTAAACGTAATGTGGATTTATATATATATATATATATATATATATATATATATATATATATATATATAGATGATGTTTCTACATTGAACAGTGCAAATGTTAAATATAATAATCACGTATTTAAAAAAAGGACATGATGTTGAGTTCAAATACATATATAAGCTTCAAAATCTAAAATATTCTTCTTATCAACCACCCCCTTAATCATCTTTTTGGAATCTTGTATGTAAAGGTTCAGACTGGATTTATTTATTTACCGAACTACTTACTTTTGGAAGGTGTGGTAATAGGCGTGTGTGTTTTGATTTGTATGGTGAAAAGTCCTTCATCTAACTTTATCGTCTCTTCTTAGGTACTTGATTTTTTGGGTGTTGAAATATTTTGGAAAGTCAATAATAGCTAAGTTGGTTGCATCTATTTCTTAGATCCTAGGGCGTGCATCTCCTGGAACTTATATGATGTTTTTTCATATACCTTTTTTTTAGTCATGATGTGTGCAACTCACTTATTTCTTGTTGTCTGTAGCTAGAAATGGGTCTTTCAAATCCTTACAGTAGTTAACGGGCGATTGAACTTCGTGCATTGACCAGGCTACTTTGGCATGGACAGCAGGTCATGTGTTGGCAACTAGCGGCCTGGATGGTTCATGGACTTCTTTCACGATCAATATGGAAAATTTTTTATTAGGAGGTATTGTTCTTTTGCCCAAACAGTTGAACAATCACTAGGATTGACGGTTTTTCTTATATATATTATGCATGATCTTTTTTGTGTTTAATACATATGAGAGCCTCATATATACATATGTGTGTGTGGGTGGGTGGATGGGTGTACATTTAATATGCATGCTTGTATACGTGAATATATGTAACTCTTTTACATTCTTTATTTTTCTGTATCATTATATTTTCAGCTGAGTTGGAGCTAGTCCAGTGGGTGGTTCTGCTCATACTTCGTTGTTTTTTATTATTTTTGGATGTATATATAGACCATGATATCTTTTTGTAAATATTCTGTTTTTACAGCTTCTTCGGATTTCAATTACATTATTCTCATTCTCCATTTCCTTTGTGATTTGGCGTTTGTGCCCATCATTGTGAGATTGTTGTGGGTTTGTGTATGTTTTGTGCCCATCATTGTGAGATTGTTGTGGGTTTGTGTATGTGACTGTTATCAGTCTTCTTTTCATGGTATTAGAGCCTGGGTTGTTTATGCTGTTGTGCATAGCTATTCAGCTAAGGCCTTACTTTCAGTTGTCTTTGTTTTTATTTTATGATTTTATCATTTATGAATTATCATTTTTTTTTAAGACGAAAGATTTATGATGTTACGTCTATTTGGATCAGTCTATTTGCATTGGATTTTTCTGCCTATTTGTGTTGGATTTTTTAATTTATTGTGTCTTGGCATTTTGTTTTGTTGTTTTGGTTTTTTTTTTAGCTATGCATTCTGTCCCGTTGGAAACCCTGTCCGTTAGAAACGGAGCTATGCATTCTGCCAGTTAGAAACTCTTTCGTTTTTGTTTTTGGATTTTATGTACCATGGAATAGTTAATGCGTTATGTGTATTTCTGATTTTTTTCTTTTTATTTTTGTGGAATCCATGTTTTGTACATAGCTCTTCGGCTGAAGACTGATTTTTTAGTTCGATGTTTCGTTTGTTTAGAAGGGGTTAATATAGTATAACTCGATAACTTGATAATAGTTAGTATTTCATACTTTATGGACGTGAGATTCAATGTTTGGCGAATAAATTGTATGCTGTTGTGCATAACTATTCAGCTAACGCCTTATTTTCAGTTGTCTTTGTTTTGCTTTTTAAGATTTTATCATTTATGAATTATCATTTTTTTTAAGATGAAAGATTTATGATGTTACGTCTATTTGGATTATATTTTTCAGTCTATTTGCATTGGTGTTGGATTTTTATATTTATTGCGCCTTGGATTTTTGTTGGTTGTTTTTTTTTTTAGCTATGTTTTCTATCCCGTCAAAAGCTCTCTCTGTTAGAAACTGACCTATGCATTCTGTCCGTTAGAAACTCTTTGGGTTATGTTTTTGGATTTTCTGTGCTGTGAAATAGATAAGGCGTTATGTGTATGTCTGATTTTTATTTTTGTTTAATTTCTCTGGAATCCATGTTTTGTTCATATCTTTTAGTTCGATGTTTCGTTTTTATAGAAGGGGTTTAATAAAGTATGACACTAATAATAGTTATTATTTCATACTTTATAGACATGAGACTCAATGTTTGGTGAATAAATATTATGCTGTTGTGCAGCGCTATTCAGCTGAGGCCTTATTTTCAGTTGTCTTTGTTTTACTTTTATGATTTTGTCATTTATGAAATATGACTTTTTTAAGATGAAAGATTTATGATGTTAAGTCTATTTGCATTCGATTTTTCAGTCTATTTGCTTTGTATTTTTCTATCTATTTGCATTGGATTTTTCAGTCTATTTATGTTGGGTTTTTTAGTTTATTGTGCCTAGCTTTTTTGTTGGTTGTTTTGTTTTTTCTTTAGCTATGCATTCTCTCCCATCAGAAACTCTGTCCGTTAGAAACTGAGTTATGCATTCTGTCCGTTAGAAACTCTTTGGTTTTTGTTTTTGGATTTTCTGTGCCATGGAATATTTAATACCTTACGTGTATTTCTGATTTTTTTTTTTAATTTATGTGGAATCCATGTTTTGTGCATAGCTCTTTGGCTGAAGACTGATTTTTTTGTTTGATGTTTTGTTTCCATAGAAGGGGTTAATTAGTATTACACTATAACTTAATAATAGTTTGTTTTTCAAATTTTATAACTTTTTTTAATTATATGTGTATTTCTGATTGTTTTTTTTATTTGTGTGGAATCCATGTTTTGTGCATTGCTCTCGGCTGAAGACTGATCTTTTAGTTTGGTGTTTTGTTTCTATGGAAGGGGTTAGCGGTTATTATAGTATGGCACTATAACTTGATGTTTGGTGAATAAATATTATGCTTTTGTGCATATCTATTCACCTAAGACGTTATTTTCAGTTTTTGTTTTGCTTTTATGATTTTATCATTTATGAATTATAATTTTTTTTAGATGAAAGATTTTTTATTTACGTCTATTTGCACTGGATTATTCAATCTATTTACATTGGATTTTTCAGTCTTTTTATATTGGATTTTTAAATTTTTTGTGCCATGGCTTTTTTGTTGGTTTTTTTTTTTTTTGGCTATGCATTCTGTCCCGTCAGAAGCTCTATTTGGTAGAGACTAAGCCATGCATTCTGTCCGTTAGAAACTCTTTGGTTTCTGTGCAATCATATTATGAGAAACACCCGCAGGAAATCCCATGTTCGACATGAATTCCTCCAAGCGCTTTGCATTTGTCAAGTAGAGGTAACTTATCAAGTTTCTACAAACTTAGATAATTGTAATTTCAATGCTAAAGTAAATTGAACAATTGAAATAGGAAATAACGTGGACTGCAGCTTTCGAACAATGAAGGCAATTACAATGACAAACTATCCCCTGTTAGGAAGTCAAGAGTGCAAGTGCCTTCAGTGCGGAAATCAAAATGTCAAGTCGATTTTTCATAAACAGTTTATTAAACAGATAAATTTGTTTAAGATAAATTTGTTTAAGCATCAAAGATGTAAGTGTTAAATCACAAGACGGAGGGGAGGAGAGAAAGAGCTGAGAGTTAGCCTGGCACCTTAGGTGCACACCTAGTGTGTCTCTGCCAGGGTTGTGGTGCACGCTTCACGGACTGGGTGTGTTCTCCAAATAACACCGGCTGTACTTTCAGCCGGCTTGCATGATTAGTTTTAATGACATATACCGGTGGCCGATGTCACCGTTATAAGTCTACAGCGGTGAAGGCTTCCAACGGCGACAAGCAACACCGGTAAAAGCCTGATTTAGCGGGGAAACATATCATCGCTATAAGTAGGTATAGCGTCGAAGAAATGCACCGGTATAGATAAATACCGGTAGTCTTTGTCGCTGCTATTGAGCTATAACGGTGGTTTTTTGCCAAGCATGTCTTCCGTTCTTGTTGTTTAAGAAGAACTAGCTTGAATTAGAAGTGCTTCGTTTGGCTTTTTTTGTAGACATAATTCAAGCAGTTAAATACAAGATTTCCATACCTTCAAATATGCCTGTTACCGTTCAAATTTGATGTAAGTTCTAGTAATTATATTTTTTCACATTCAGGAGACATGACGCGTTGATATGTTAGTATTGTTTATAAATAAGTCGTCCTGTTTTGGTTTTCTTAACTTGTTTGATCTGTAAAATTGAATATAGTGTGTTGGTCAGTCGCTGCCTTTCTCAGCTTCCAATATTTGACTTAGGAAACCAATTACTTGACCTTAATTCTCATTGTTTTACATTGAAATCATGTGATTGCAACAAAGGCAAGAGAAACAGAAAGCATACTTGGTAAGACAGTGTGCTGGTGATATCTTAGAATGACTGCAGAAAACTGCTGCTGCAGGGAACCTTCTTTATCCGTTTCACAAACCAGCTGAAACCAAATGCATCTAATCAAGCAGTCAACGTGTGCCCCTATCATGCTGCCATCAAAATAAACAAAACAACAAATGATGGGTTGTTGTTTTAAATAGTTATACAGAAGATTGTTGGGGGCTGCGAGGAAGTGTGGAGGGGGGAAAGAGAGACGAGAGAGATATACCTTGTAGAATTGGTCAGCGAGGGAAGCGGCCTTGTTGGCAACGGCGAGCTCCTTCTCGTACGCCATGGGAAAAACGGAGGCCCTGCTCCTGGTCCTGAGCTTCTGCTTTTTTTGAGAGAAGTCAAAATTTAGGGTTCCAGAAGCGATGGACAGACCGGCTTAGGTGATGGTGGCAGCGCCGGCGAAGAAAGACGAAGGGTCGGACAACGAGGCCTTCTTCGCGACTGCGCCGAGACGGTGAAGAGTGACGCGAAGCCCTGACGGACGGGTACCCTTTTTCATCCCCGGAAAATTGTCGGGCCCCTGTGCGTGTGGGTTGGAAAAGTTTTTCGGGGTTCGAGGACTTATCTGGAAAATTTTTCTCTAGAATCAGCTTTTTGCCATAATTTTGTGGCTATTTGAACCACATCAGGTGAATTCATGATGAAACAATGTCCTGGGTCATTTCTCCAACAGATATTTCAGAAACATCAAAATCAATAACGATCCTCTGAACCCTCAATTCTTGTATTCTTGACTATTATCTGGCTTCCACCATTGAAATTGGGGTTGCCGTTGGTTCACTTTCCATAGGAGATGAACCCAATTCCCGATGTCTACCTTTGTAAGAAAAGGCTGGCTGCTTAGGTACAAGCAGAGTTGCAGAGAAACTACTGCTTAGCACAAGGACAATGGAGGACACATGATGCACCTCATCACCTGATATAACTGGCATCGTTTTCCTAATAATGGATCAAGGAAATCCGATCCCTTGCCCTCATTCCATAGCTTTCATGCCTGTATAGTACAACTCACGTATATCAAAATCAATCACCGGATAAAAGTTTGATGCATAAACTATCAATGGTCAGAAAATCATAAAAGCATCTTACTTTTTTGTGTGTATATATATTTATATATATGTATAACTTTTCCAGCCAAATACCTCTATCACATCCTAAATCAAGCTTTTACTACAGGAGAGGGACATACTAGCCGAAAAATCTAGATCATGAATTTCAAATTTTTTAGTAGGTATCTATGCATGTATTTTGCAAGGTAAAAGGGAGTTGCTACCATGTATGATTTCAACTCATTGATACAGGTTTATAAATAGATCCTCAAAGCTTTTTCTCCTGCATTTGTTGGGTCTATATTAGCGAACAGTTTATGTGCTTTTACACTGCATAGTAGACCATTATGCCTATTCGCGACTTAGTAAACAGGGAGAGAGAGGAAAAGGGGTGCACATACTTACATGTCCTAATAGATTCATGGAGTCCTCTACTTCCTGGAAACCTGTCATCTTCTTCCCACTCACAATCTCGAGAATTATGACTCCAAAGCTGAAGACATCAGATTTGGCAGAGTAGCGCCCTTCCAATGCATATTCTGGTGGCATGTACCCACTGCACACATTTTAATCAACGATTTTAGAGTCATACATCAGGCTGGGGGAGTGTTGGGAGACACAGCAGAACCCATCTCATAACATTGAGCAAGAGCACTTACTAGGTTCCTACAACTCTGACAGTATTTGGTTGAGTTTGATCACCACCAAGCATATACACGTTTACACGTGGACAGTAGATCGGAAATGTTTCCTGCAGCTTGTGAAAATTGGGAACTTGCTTTGATAAGATTGAACTATATAATATAGATGGACAAGCATAATTGAGTTCACGTCAATCGGCCGAACGGTGGTTTCGTGAAGAACAGTATTCATATTTCTTGATGTTCTTGCCGTGGAACTAATTGTGGAAATGCAATCTCTTGCGAAAAGCCCCTAAAGCTTAATATTAATCCATGTTACAGATAAAACTTCAATAAGCGCAAAAGCGCTTTTCTAATTCATTTGCATCTATGTATTTTGCGTTCCTGATATTTGTTCTTCGGCATTCCATGATGGAAAGCCCATCTTTGCGGCAAAACTGCAGTTCAATCAAATTTGACTGTTCCAGTTAACAATTTTAGAGAGTATAATCTCAAGATTGGATGTTTCCCTGATTAAGGAAAAAAACTGAGGTTTAAGTGCTGAAGCTTTGCTGTCAACTTCACTTCGTTCATGAATTCCTCGAGCCCCTGCGCTGATTCCACTGTCATATCATTAGTTTGCGACATTAGGTATTACTTGAAATAAATCATTGCTGAGAGAGAGAGAGAGATAGAGAATTATGGAGCTGCAAAAGTAACAGAACCCCTGTCCAAGCTTGTTTGATTCTGAGAATTTGTTGGTTGCTACCATGAGCTGCCAACTCAGTGAATATATCAGCCGATTTACGGATTCAACTAAATTAATTGTGAAGCATTAAATAAAATCGAAGAATTTCATTTTGCAAAAAAAAAAAAATGAAATACACTGCTTATAATTTTCTTGTTTGATGCATTAGAAATATAGATTTGGAAATAAGTTTTTAAAAACTTATTTAATGAATTGAAGAAATCTAAACAAAATCCAGATTTACAAAACCCCCTTCGTGTTTGCTGGACTTGGGTTTATGTTCCAAAAAATAAATTTCTCAATCTTAAAGAGGGAGCATCATAAGTAGGCAAATGAAGACAAACGAAACTGGCATATGCAGAAAAGAAATCACAATCTTATGATATAATTTTTTTTTTTGGAAATTTTTTGCATTTTTCTCACTACGAAACAAGTTCTTGGCCGCTGAAGTAAACTATCATGACAGATAGGGAAGGAGGTTCAAATCAATGGAGCCAACATATTCTCATCAAATATTCCCTCCCTAAGGTTGCTATCAAAAAATAAAAATATATATAAATATATTTATATAAACCATTGCTAGGATGCTTAAATAGATCATATATCAGATCTACCCATTTTACCAGATTCGATTTATCGGATGTTCATGTGTTTTAGTTGTTTTTTTTTTTAATGAATAAAAAAAACTATCCTGTTTTTGAATCTGAAATTTAAAATTCGACTATGATCTAAATCCGACTTTTAAGTTTACAAATGAATTTTTGAATTATGGACTTTTATAAAATGTATGGATGTTAAATATAAGAAAATTTAACTTGGTATATTGATGGTTGTTTAAAACCAAATTTGGATTTGCCTGTACATCATTCTCAAAAATCTACGTTTGGGTTAATTTTTTAATCAGATGTTAACTTTTTTATATTAGCCGATTTAGGGATTCAGCTAAATTAATTGTCAAGCATTAAATAAAATAAATAATTTCATTTTGCAATAAAAAAAAGAAATACACTGCTTATAATTTTCTTTTTCTTTTAGAGGCCGTTTGATGCATTAGAAATATAGAGTTGGAAATAAGTTTTTAAAAACTTATTTAAGGAATTAAAGAAATCTAAACAAAATCTAGATTTCCAAGACCCCCTTTGTGTTTGTTGGACTTGAGTTTATGTTTCAGGAAATAAATTTCTTAGTTTGATAGGAATAAAAGATGAAAAAGAGAATCGTTGGATTAATTAATACTTTGAGAGCTCAACGGTTAAAAAATTTAGATTTTATTTCCAATGCTACATGAAATATCCTTCCCATCAAATGGGCCCTTAAAGATAGTGTTTCCCACTTACGATGCCAAGGAGGACAACGATCTTGTTATCCTTTCATGCGGTCTTCTTCACTCTAAGGCAATAACCCAGTTGGTCTTGGAATGGTCCGCGCTGAACCAACTCTTGGCTTCAAATAGCGCAGCCTGTTCAATGTATCTGCAGCCTCACCTAGCCCAATCAGCTTGCAGTTGCACCCGCTTATGCATCCTCATGTAGGTTACAAATGTGCGTTGTTAGGGCTGTGCATCAAGCCGGCCTGGCCAATCCAAATGAAGTTGGTTTTGATTCAATTTGCCTCATGCTCCTGCCACCTGGGCCCGACTTGATTTTAATAAAAGATCATAAAATACAAAAATTTGATATGTAAGTTATTTTTAACTAAAACTATAATAAAATACTTATATATAAATTAGGTGGTCAGTTTTTGTTTTAATAATTGATGTGTCAATTTTCTTGTGCTACAAACAAAGGCACACACTAACAGTAAAGTTGAAGTGTCATAGGAACAACATTCGAGACACCACTTAAGAGATTAGGTCGGAGCATGAGCTCTCATCTATGTATGATGAAATAATTATCTTGTAAAATAAATAATAACACAAACAAATAAATGCCGGAGACATGGTTAGGTTTCTATATATATGACATACATAGATATACGTTCTGGTCACATTCCAAGCTTCACTTTCACAAGAAGGATAATAAAGCCTAACTTGCCCACTATTTTGTGCAACTACATAACAAAACTATTCGATGTGATGTGAATAAACCAAAGTTTTCTTATAATAACTCTAATTATTTCACATAAATGTAGCAAAATTATGATAAATTGACAAATTTAACGGTCACCAATACAAGTAAAACCATGGCAGTGCAGATCTTACGAAGAGGGTGCGAACATTTTACTTTACTCATGTAGCGACGTTATGGATTGAATACGATATACTATTAACCATATATGTTTTTTCTTCGTTTTGCATCGACGGGTTTCACTGCCCACCGGTGAACCGGAGGGCGTGGCGTGCGCGTAGGGGTCTCGCCAGATGTAGAGGGTTTAAAGTGGATTTGCGATGGGGCCAGCTCCTTCCGTATTAGGTAGCCGGAAAGCATCCCAAAGAGCGTGCGCCATCTCTCCTTCCCGTTTTCTTCTTGATTTATGGCGGTTTCTTCTTTCTTGATTTATGGCGGTTTCTCGTTCTTCATATTATGGCGCCTAAAAGGGAAAAGCCGTCTGCGTCGTCGATTACAGAAAGAAATGTCACCCACGAAGCAGGGCAATGCTTCTACGTCCGGCGATGAGAAGATGGTGTGGCGGCATTTCATCGGTGTGGGCGGAAAAGGACCGTCCGCTATCTCGGTTCTCACTCATGGCAGGCAAGATACACTCACTCCCTGCTATTGTTTGCTGGGCTTGATACATCTCTATCTCTCTCACTTTTGAGGGCGTCCGTTCGCGTCCTCCTTTGGCCGGCAGCCATCGCCGGTGTGTGATGATTGTTCGAAGCCCTCTCCACCCTTCAATTGTCTTTGTTTGTTGTTTCCTATTGGGGTTTCTCTATAGTCCGTGGGGTTTATCATTTCAGGCTGGGGTCCTTCATTTAGGCACTGGGCTGGGGTTTTCTTTGAGGTTTTGGTTGGGTTCTTCCGTTGAGGTTGTTGCTGGTTTTTAACATTTGGTTCGCCATTGGGTCGGATGCTTTGGTCACCACTTGGGTCGCCGCTTTCGCTTTTGGTTAGTCCACCGCTTGGGTCCCTGCTGGTTCGGTTGTGGGTCACCGCTTAGGTCGTTGCTGTCGTTCTTACTGGGTCTACCGCCTTCCGTCGTCCCTTAGGTTGCTGTTGGGTCTGCCACTTGTGTCACTCTTGACATCTGTCGCTTGGGCATGCCGTTTTGTTGATCTTGCTGCTGAGTCGCGACAACCGCTTCAGATTGCTGCTAGATCGCCATTATCGTCTTTGGGTTTGTTGCTGGGCCGTCACTGTCGAGATGACTGCTGGGTGCTATGATTATTGTTGTGCATTCATCGCATCTAGCGTGCGGCTATTCAAATTCCAACCAGCCCGTCCACAGAGATTGGGTGTTTTGTCAGGTGTTGCGGTTGGGTCTCTTCTGGTAATGATTTGGCTGCTGGGTTCTTCCTGTTTCCTTCTTGAATGACAATGCCTTTTATCTATGTGTTTGCAATATCAGCTTTGAACATTAAATTTCTCATGGATGGGGAAGGTGGGCATTCAAGCTGTTGGGCATTCTGCAACATGCCTGATACTCACGATTTACTGCCTCATTTCTGTTTGGTTTGTTGGTGGTCTCACTGCATAATAGTGCCAACCAGGTCAGCGTGTTTTTATCCTAAAGTGCTACGTTCTATCTTCTGCATGTAGTTTCTTTTCTATACGATTATATGCTATATTTCTATTTGTTGTTTGAATCTAGTCTGGGCATATTGCTTTTTCGTTTAGAATACTTGATGCATTTGACTTCAGCTTATAGTCACAATGTAATATGTTGCTTCCTGTGTTACTCTGGGCATAGATGTAGGTGTCTCTTACTGTTGGACACGTACATCTCATGTTTAGTAAGTCTTGAATAAAGTGGATATTTGGGTGGAGAAGTTATGCAGAAAATTAGTAAAACTTGTTTCATAAAGGTGAAAAGAAGCTGATGAAATTTGCATGGTGTTCAAACTACATGCTGTAAAACATATTTGGAAATTGAGTCACAAAAGGGAGGTTAAGCCATTTTGTGAAACTAAGTTGCTAAAGCCGATGGAATACTATTTTATCTTGGAATATCCCTGACGGTTCAAATAAAACCATGAAGGGATTGCCCTCAAACACCTGCAGTGGTTGCACTGACACTCTGACAGTACATCTTGCATGTGCAGTTTGTGTTTTTCTCTGTAAGCTAATGGATACAAATTGGTTGATTCATATCCTTCAAGGCTTTTAGACTCATTCTTAGAAATCTTTAATGTATATTCAACTTCTGTTCAGAATTGTGCATTTTTTATTCTTATTGACACCCATTGCATTAATATATTGGAGGAATGGTATGTTGTCATTGTTGTTTATACTTTATGGCACTGACTTTATCATGAGATATTGTCAACATGGACGAAACAAGTGTTCGCTTATCATTTATCAGCTAAAATTAATGCTTATGATACTGGTTATCTTTCCTGAGTAAAAGGAATAATCATATATTCATTTCTTATATTGTCAATTTTGTTCATAATCACTCATGACCTAAGGTTTTCAAGACTTGGGTTCCCAATTTCTTGGTAGTTTGGTTTTTCTGAAGGCTATATGCATGCTCTCTCTGTAGCTGCTTGGTATCTCTAATCTTAGAACTTGATTTTAGATATTTAGTTATAGAATTTAATTTGTCGTTGCATGAGGAAGACTGTGTGAAGCATGGCCTCTTTTATGGTTTTCTGAATTTTTGATATTTAGTTATAGAATTTAATTTGTCGTTGCATTAGGAAGACTGTGTGAAGCCTGGCCTCCTTTAGGCCACGTTTGATGGCCTGGATTTTTTTGGGGGGGAATTTTTTCAAGGGTAAATTCTCCACGGTAAACTGACAGAAAGGAAAATTTCCCTTTTTCTTGTTTCAGGCCATGTTTGATGTGCAATTTGACTTCAAATTCTTTTGATTTTCTTTGACTTTTCTCAATTTCTTGTTAGATCCTTAAAGTTATTGTATTTGATTTGTTATATTTCCTAACTGCTTGTTAAATTATCAAGTTTTTAAGTGCACTTTTCAACATTGAATTTTCTAGATCACACTGGATTGCATGAACTTTTAAAACAATTTTAAGCATGGTCTAAAGTAGAGGTTCACATTTTAAAAGTCAAAATCCTACTTTTGAGATTGTATAAGATTAGACCTCTAATCTAGACCTTTGGTCTGAATCCCGCATGCAGCATCTTAGACCAGATCAGCGTTGACCTTATATCCAAAATCTTGAGTCCAACATCCCAGACCGGATCAGGTGAGACCTCTGATCTTGACCATTTTTTCGAAATCCCAAATCCAACATCCCAAACCGGATTGGATGAGACCTCTAATCCGTATCATATATATATTGAAAATCTTGAATCCAACATCCCAGACCAGATCAGGTGAGACCTCTGATCTTGACCATTGGTCGAAATCCCAAATGCGACATCCCAAACCGGATTGGATGAGACCTCTAATCCGTATCATATATATAAGTTTAAAATCCAACGTCCTAGACCATTTAAAATCAGACTTCTATTTTAAATCTTAGGATGGAACCCCAAATTCCATTTGATAAGGTGAAATCTATGTTCTAGCTGGTTGCTCAAAATCTTGAGTCCAACATCCCAGACCAGATCAGGTGAGACCTCTGATCTTGACCATTTTTTCGAAATCCCAAATCCAACATCCCAAACCGGATTGGATGAGACCTCTAATCAGTATCATATATATATCCAAAATCTTGAGTCCAACATCCCAGACCCGATCAGGTGAGACCTCTGATCTTGACCATTTTTTCGAAATCCCAAATCCAACATCCCAAACCGGATTGGATGAGACCTCTAATCCGTATAATATATATATCCAAAATCTTGATCCAACATCCCAGACCGGATCAGGTGAGACCTCTGATCTTGACCATTTTTTCGAAATCCCAAATCCAACATCCCAGACCGGATTGGATGAGACCTCTAATCCGTATCATATATATATCCAAAATCTTGAGTCCAACATGTCAGACCGGATCAGGTGAGACCTTTGATCTTGACCATTGGTCGAAATCCAAAATGCAACATCCCAAATCGGATTGGATGAGACCTCTAATCCGTATCATATATATAAGTTTAAAATCCAACGTCCTAGACCATTTAAAATCAGACTTCTATTTTAAATCTTAGGATGGAATCCCAAATTCCATTTGATAAGGTGAGATCTATGTTCTAGCTGATGGTTCAAATCTTGAGTCCAACATCCCAAACCGGATCAGGTGAGACCTCTGATCTTGACCATTTTTTCGAAATCCCAAATCTAACATCCCAAACAGGATTGGATGAGACCTCTAATCCGTGTCATATATATATCCAAAATCTTGAGTCCAACATCCCAGACCGGATCAGGTGAGACCTCTGATCTTGACCATTTTTTCGAAATCCCAAATCCAACATCCCAAACCGGATTGGATGAGACCTCTAATCCGTATCATATATATATTGAAAATCTTAAATCCAACATCCCAGACCAGATCAGGTGAGACCTCTGATCTTAACCATTGGTCGAAATCCCAAATGCAACATCCCAAACCGGATTGGATGAGACTCTAATCCGTATCATATATATAGTTTAAAATCCAACGTCCTAGACCATTTAAAATCAGACTTCTATTTTAAATCTTAGGATGGAATCCCAAATTCCATTTGGCAAGCCGGACTAGATCGGACCTCTCATCTATCTCTTATATCAAAATTTCAAATCCCGTCTCATATATTTGATCACATGAAACATATTTGATCACATGAAACAGATGGGTGGCTTTTTGATTTCCTGTAAATTCTTTTCACATCCCTTAGGAGTTTTTGAAATCACTTGAAGAATATTACTTTGTCTATATAGATCTTCGAATCTTCTCAATTCCTTGTATTTGATTTAAAATATTAACTAATGCTTGTCAAATTCTCAAGTTTTTCAATGCACTTTTCCATTTTGATGTTTGTTGGTTATAGTGGATTGAATGAATTTTTAAAATGATTTTAGCGTGGTGTAAAGTAGAGGTTCGAGTTTTAAAGTTCAAAATCCAATCCAGCATTTGAGACTGTAGAAAACTAGACCTCCAATCAGAAGCTTTGGTCTAAATCCTGCATGCAACATCCTAGACCGGATCGGTGCTGACCTCTGATCAAACATTACTCTGAATCCCTATTCAACACCTCATACCAGATGAGATTAGACCTCTGATCTATTTCTTAGATGCAAACCCTAAATCAAACGTCATAGAACTGATACAAATGGTTTATGAATCTTTGAAATCACTTCCTGTTTTATAAATCTTGAAACCACTCTATGTTTTCCAAAATTTTGTAAATTGACTTCAAATTCTTATTATTGATTTTCTTGGAATTTTCTCAATTTCACTAGAGATCTTCAATTTTTTGGATTTGATTTCGCACTTCTCTTAAATCATTGCAAAATTCTCAAGTTTGTAAATGCACCTTTCACTTTTAGGTTTCTAAATTCCATTGGATTGTATGTATACTCAAAGCGATTTTAAACATGGTCTAGACTTGGGGGTTAATATTTTAAAATTCACATCCACATTCAAAATATAAATTCGACATCCTAGACCGGATAAGGTGAGATCTATGTTCTAGCTGGTAGTTCAAAATCTTGAGTCCAACATCCCAGACCGGATCAGGTGAGACCTCTGATCTTGACCATTTTTTCGAAATCTCAAATCCAACATCCCAAACCGGATTGGATGAGACCTCTAATCCGTATCATATATATATCCAAAATCTTGAGTCCAACATCCCAGACCGGATTAGGTGAGACCTCTGATCTTGACCAATTTTTCGAAATCCCAAATCCAACATCCCAAACCGGATTGGATGAGACCTCTAATCCGTATCATATATATTGAAAATCTTGAATCCAACATCCCAGACCAGATCAGGTGAGACCTCTGATCTTGACCATTGGTCGAAATCCCAAATGCAACATCCCAAACCGGACTGGATGAGGCCTCTAATCCGTATCATATATATAAGTTTAAAATCCAACGTCCTAGACCGTTTAAAATCAGACTTCTAATTTTAATTCTTAGGATGGAATCCCAAAT
>NC_045138.2:32515873-32586505 GCF_008831285.2 Nymphaea colorata
GCCTGGCCTCTTTATGGTTTTCTGTTTTCATTCAACTGGAAAATGTAATTAGATGTTGTTTTAAACATGGTCTAGACTGGGGTTAATATTTTAAAATTCACATCCACATTAAAAATATACATTCGACATCTTAGATTGGTTAAAATGAGTTCTATGTTCTAGCTACTAGTTCAAAATCCTGAATCCAACATCCTAAACCGAATTAGATGAGACCTTTGATCTAGACCTTAGGTCGAAATCCCGAATCCAACATCCCAAACTGGATCAGATCAGACCTATGATCCGTATCATAAATATAAGTTTGAAATCCAACATCCTAGACCAGATAAGATTAGACTTCTAACTTAAATCTTGGGATAGAATCCTAAATTCGATTTGGCAGACTGTCAGGCCTGTGATCTATTTCTTAGATCAGAATCCAACATCATACACGTGTTCACATAAACAAATGAGTGGTTTTCTGATTTTTTTTGTAAATTTTTTTGAAATCCCTTGGGAATTTTGAAATCACTTGAAGAATATTACTTTGTCTATATAAATCTTTGAAATCATTGTCCAAATTACCAAACATGTGCAATTTGACTTCAAATTCTTTTGATTTCTTTGACTTTTCTCAATTTCTTGTTAGATCCTTAAAGTTATTGTATTTGATTTGTTATATTTCCTAACTGCTTGTTAAATTATCAAGTTTTTAAGTGCACTTTCAACATTGAATTTTCTAGATTACACTGGATTGCATGAACTTTTAAAACAATTTTAAGCATGGTCTAAAGTAGAGGTTCACATTTTAAAATTCAAAATCCAACTTTTGAGATTGTATAAGATTAGACCTCTAATCTAGACCTTTGGTCTGAATCCCGCATGCAGCATCTTAGACCAGATCAGCGTTGACCTTATATCCAAAATCTTGAGTCCAACATCCCAGACCGGATCAGGTGAGACCTCTGATCTTGACCATTTTTTCGAAATCCCAAATCCAACATCCCAAACCGGATTGGATGAGACCTCTAATCCGTATCATATATATATTGAAAATCTTGAATCCAACATCCCAGACCAGATCAGGTGAGACCTCTGATCTTGACCATTGGTCGAAATCCCAAATGCAACATCCCAAACCGGATTGGATGAGACCTCTAATCCATATCATATATATAAGTTTAAAATCCAACGTCCTAGACCATTTAAAATCAGACTTCTATTTTAAATCTTAGGATGGAACCCAAATTCCATTTGATAAGGTGAGATCTATGTTCTAGCTGACTGTTTAAAATCTTGAGTCCAACATCCCAAACCGGATCAGGTGAGACCTCTGATCTTGACCATTTTTTCGAAATCCAAATCCAACATCCCAAACCGGATTGGATGAGACCTCTAATCAGTATCATATATATATCCAAAATCTTGAGTCCAACATCCCAGACCGGATCAGGTGAGACCTCTGATCTTGACCATTTTTTCGAATCCCAAATCCAACATCCCAAACCGGATTGGATGAGACCTCTAATCCGTATCATATATATATCCAAAATCTTGATCCAACATCCCAGACCGGATCAGGTGAGACCTCTGATCTTGACCATTTTTTCGAAATCCCAAATCCAACATCCCAGACCGGATTGGATGAGACCTCTAATCCATATCATATATAGATATATCCAAAATCTTGAGTCCAACATCGCAGACCGGATCAGGTGAGACCTCTGATCTTGACCATTGGTCGAAATCCCAAATGCAACATCCCAAACCGGATTGGATGAGACCTCTAATCCGTATCATATATATAAGTTTAAAATCCAACGTCCTAGACCATTTAAAATCAGACTTCTATTTTAAATCATAGGATGGAACCCCAAATTCCATTTGATAAGGTGAGATCTATGTTCTAGCTGATTGTTCAAAATCTTGAGTCCAACATCCCAAACCGGATCAGGTGAGACCTCTGATCTTGACCATTTTTTCGAAATCCCAAATCCAACATCCCAAACCGGATTGTATGAGACCTCTAATCCGTATCATATATATATCCAAAATCTTGAGTGCAACATCCCAGACCGGATCAGGTGAGACCTCTGATCTTGACCATTTTTTCGAAATCCCAAATCCAACATCCCAAACCGGATTGGATGAGACCTCTAATCCGTATCATATGTATATTGAAAATCTTGAATCCAACATCCCAGACCAGATCAGGTGAAACCTCTGATCTTGACCATTGGTCGAAATCCCAAATGCAACATCCCAAACCGGATTGGATGAGACCTCTAATCCGTATCATATATATAATTTTAAAATCCAATGTCCTAGACCATTTAAAATCAGACTTCTATTTTAAATCTTAGGATGGAATCCCAAATTCCATTTGGCAAGCCGGACTAGATCGAACCTCTCATCTATCTCTTATATCAAAATTTCAAATCCCGTCTCATATATTTGATCACATGAAACAGATGGGTGGCTTTTTGATTTCCTGTAAATTCTTTTCACATCCCTTAGGAGTTTTTGAAATCACTTGAAGAATATTACTTTGTCTATATAGATCTTCGAATCTTCTCAATTCCTTGTATTTGATTTAAAATATTAACTAAATGCTTGTCAAATTCTCAAAGTTTTTCAATGCACTTTTCCATTTTGATGTTTGTTGGTTATAGTGGATTGAATGAATTTTTAAAATGATTTTTAGCGTGGTGTAAAGTAGAGGTTCGAGTTTTAAAGTTCAAAATCCAATCCAGCATTTGAGACTGTAGAAAACTAGACCTCCAATCAGAAGCTTTGGTCTAAATCCTGCATGCAACATCCTAGACCGGATCGGTGTTGACCTCTGATTCAAACATTAGCTCTGAATCCCTAATTCAACACCTCAAACCAGATGAGATTAGACCTCTGTTCTATTTCTTAGATGCAAACCCTAAATCAAACGTCATAGAACTGATAAAAATGGTTTATGGATCTTTGAAATCATTTCCTGTTTTATAAATCTTTGAAACCACTCTATGTTTTCCAAAATTTTGTAAATTGACTTCAAATTCTTATTATTGATTTTCTTGGAATTTTCTCAATTTCACTAGAGATCTTCAATTTTTTTGGATTTGATTTCGCACTTCTCTTAAATCATTGCTAAATTCTCAAGTTTGTAAATGCACCTTTCAACTTTTAGGTTTCTAAATTCCATTGGATTGTATGTATACTCAAAGCGATTTTAAACATGGTCTAGACTTGGGGGTTAATATTTTAAAATTCACATCCACATTCAAAATATACATTCGACATCCTAGACCGGATAAGGTGAGATCTATGTTCTAGCTGGTTGTTCAAAATCTTGAGTCCAACATCCGAGACTGGATCAGGTGAGACCTCTGACCTTGTCCATTTTTTCGAAATCCCAAATCCAACATCCCAAATCGGATTGGATGAGACCTCTAATCTGTATCATATATTTATTCAAAATCATGAATCCAACATCCCAGACCAGATCAGGTGAGACCTCTGATCTTGACTATTGGTCGAAATCCCAAATGCAACATCCCAAACCGGATTGGATGAGACCTTTAATCCGTATCATATATATAAGTTTAAAATCCAACGTCCTAAACCATTTAAAATCAGACTTCTATTTTAATTCTTAGGATGGAATCCCAAATTCCATTTGATAAGGTGAGATCTATGTTCTAGCTGGTTGTTCAAAATCTTGAGTCCAACATCCCACACCGGATCATGTGAGACCTCTGATCTTGACCATTTTTTCGAAATCCCAAATCCAACATCCCAAACCGGATTGGATGAGACCTCTAATCCGTATTATATATATATCCAAAATCTTGTGTTCACATCCCAAACCGGATCAGGTGAGACCTCTGATCTTGACCATTTTTTCGAAATCCCAAATCCAACATCCCAAACCGGATTGGATGAGACCTCTAATCCGTATCATATATATATCCAAAATCTTGATCCAACATCCCAGACCGGATCAGGTGAGACCTCTGATCTTGACCATTTTTTCGAAATCCCAAATCCAACATCCCAGACCGGATTGGATGAGACCTCTAATCCATATCATATATAGATATATCCAAAATCTTGAGTCCAACATCGCAGACCGGATCAGGTGAGACCTCTGATCTTGACCATTGGTCGAAATCCCAAATGCAACATCCCAAACCGGATTGGATGAGACCTCTAATCCGTATCATATATATAAGTTTAAAATCCAACGTCCTAGACCATTTAAAATCAGACTTCTATTTTAAATCATAGGATGGAACCCCAAATTCCATTTGATAAGGTGAGATCTATGTTCTGGCTGATTGTTCAAAATCTTGAGTCCAACATCCCAAACCGGATCAGGTGAGACCTCTGATCTTGACCATTTTTTCGAAATCCCAAATCCAACATCCCAAACCGGATTGTATGAGACCTCTAATCCGTATCATATATATATATCCAAAATCTTGAGTGCAACATCCCAGACCGGATCAGGTGAGACCTCTGATCTTGACCATTTTTTCGAAATCCCAAATCCAACATCCCAAACCGGATTGGATGAGACCTCTAATCCGTATCATATGTATATTGAAAATCTTGAATCCAACATCCCAGACCAGATCAGGTGAAACCTCTGATCTTGACCATTGGTCGAAATCCCAAATGCAACATCCCAAACCGGATTGGATGAGACCTCTAATCCGTATCATATATATAATTTTAAAATCCAATGTCCTAGACCATTTAAAATCAGACTTCTATTTTAAATCTTAGGATGGAATCCCAAATTCCATTTGGCAAGCCGGACTAGATCGAACCTCTCATCTATCTCTTATATCAAAATTTCAAATCCCGTCTCATATATTTGATCACATGAAACAGATGGGTGGCTTTTTGATTTCCTGTAAATTCTTTTCACATCCCTTAGGAGTTTTTGAAATCACTTGAAGAATATTACTTTGTCTATATAGATCTTCGAATCTTCTCAATTCCTTGTATTTGATTTAAAATATTAACTAAATGCTTGTCAAATTCTCAAAGTTTTTCAATGCACTTTTCCATTTTGATGTTTGTTGGTTATAGTGGATTGAATGAATTTTTAAAATGATTTTTAGCGTGGTGTAAAGTAGAGGTTCGAGTTTTAAAGTTCAAAATCCAATCCAGCATTTGAGACTGTAGAAAACTAGACCTCCAATCAGAAGCTTTGGTCTAAATCCTTCATGCAACATCCTAGACCGGATCGGTGCTGACCTCTGATTCAAACATTAGCTCTGAATCCCTAATTCAACACCTCAAACCAGATGAGATTAGACCTCTGTTCTATTTCTTAGATGCAAACCCTAAATCAAACGTCATAGAACTGATAAAAATGGTTTATGGATCTTTGAAATCATTTCCTGTTTTATAAATCTTTGAAACCACTCTATGTTTTCCAAAATTTTGTAAATTGACTTCAAATTCTTATTATTGATTTTCTTGGAATTTTCTCAATTTCACTAGAGATCTTCAATTTTTTTGGATTTGATTTCGCACTTCTCTTAAATCATTGCTAAATTCTCAAGTTTGTAAATGCACCTTTCAACTTTTAGGTTTCTAAATTCCATTGGATTGTATGTATACTCAAAGCGATTTTAAACATGGTCTAGACTTGGGGGTTAATATTTTAAAATTCACATCCACATTCAAAATATACATTCGACATCCTAGACCGGATAAGGTGAGATCTATGTTCTAGCTGGTTGTTCAAAATCTTGAGTCCAACATCCGAGACTGGATCAGGTGAGACCTCTGACCTTGTCCATTTTTTCGAAATCCCAAATCCAACATCCCAAATCGGATTGGATGAGACCTCTAATCTGTATCATATATTTATTCAAAATCATGAATCCAACATCCCAGACCAGATCAGGTGAGACCTCTGATCTTGACTATTGGTCGAAATCCCAAATGCAACATCCCAAACCGGATTGGATGAGACCTTTAATCCGTATCATATATATAAGTTTAAAATCCAACGTCCTAAACCATTTAAAATCAGACTTCTATTTTAATTCTTAGGATGGAATCCCAAATTCCATTTGATAAGGTGAGATCTATGTTCTAGCTGGTTGTTCAAAATCTTGAGTCCAACATCCCACACCGGATCATGTGAGACCTCTGATCTTGACCATTTTTTCGAAATCCCAAATCCAACATCCCAAACCGGATTGGATGAGACCTCTAATCCGTATTATATATATATCCAAAATCTTGTGTTCACATCCCAAACCGGATCAGGTGAGACCTCTGATCTTGACCATTTTTTCGAAATCCCAAATCCAACATCCCAAACCGGATTGGATGAGACCTCTAATCCGTATCATATATATATCCAAAATCTTGATCCAACATCCCAGACCGGATCAGGTGAGACCTCTGATCTTGACCATTTTTTCGAAATCCCAAATCCAACATCCCAGACCGGATTGGATGAGACCTCTAATCCATATCATATATAGATATATCCAAAATCTTGAGTCCAACATCGCAGACCGGATCAGGTGAGACCTCTGATCTTGACCATTGGTCGAAATCCCAAATGCAACATCCCAAACCGGATTGGATGAGACCTCTAATCCGTATCATATATATAAGTTTAAAATCCAACGTCCTAGACCATTTAAAATCAGACTTCTATTTTAAATCATAGGATGGAACCCCAAATTCCATTTGATAAGGTGAGATCTATGTTCTGGCTGATTGTTCAAAATCTTGAGTCCAACATCCCAAACCGGATCAGGTGAGACCTCTGATCTTGACCATTTTTTCGAAATCCCAAATCCAACATCCCAAACCGGATTGTATGAGACCTCTAATCCGTATCATATATATATATCCAAAATCTTGAGTGCAACATCCCAGACCGGATCAGGTGAGACCTCTGATCTTGACCATTTTTTCGAAATCCCAAATCCAACATCCCAAACCGGATTGGATGAGACCTCTAATCCGTATCATATGTATATTGAAAATCTTGAATCCAACATCCCAGACCAGATCAGGTGAAACCTCTGATCTTGACCATTGGTCGAAATCCCAAATGCAACATCCCAAACCGGATTGGATGAGACCTCTAATCCGTATCATATATATAATTTTAAAATCCAATGTCCTAGACCATTTAAAATCAGACTTCTATTTTAAATCTTAGGATGGAATCCCAAATTCCATTTGGCAAGCCGGACTAGATCGAACCTCTCATCTATCTCTTATATCAAAATTTCAAATCCCGTCTCATATATTTGATCACATGAAACAGATGGGTGGCTTTTTGATTTCCTGTAAATTCTTTTCACATCCCTTAGGAGTTTTTGAAATCACTTGAAGAATATTACTTTGTCTATATAGATCTTCGAATCTTCTCAATTCCTTGTATTTGATTTAAAATATTAACTAAATGCTTGTCAAATTCTCAAAGTTTTTCAATGCACTTTTCCATTTTGATGTTTGTTGGTTATAGTGGATTGAATGAATTTTTAAAATGATTTTTAGCGTGGTGTAAAGTAGAGGTTCGAGTTTTAAAGTTCAAAATCCAATCCAGCATTTGAGACTGTAGAAAACTAGACCTCCAATCAGAAGCTTTGGTCTAAATCCTGCATGCAACATCCTAGACCGGATCGGTGCTGACCTCTGATTCAAACATTAGCTCTGAATCCCTAATTCAACACCTCAAACCAGATGAGATTAGACCTCTGTTCTATTTCTTAGATGCAAACCCTAAATCAAACGTCATAGAACTGATAAAAATGGTTTATGGATCTTTGAAATCATTTCCTGTTTTATAAATCTTTGAAACCACTTTATGTTTTCCAAAATTTTGTAAATTGACTTCAAATTCTTATTATTGATTTTCTTGGAATTTTCTCAATTTCACTAGAGATCTTCAATTTTTTTGGATTTGATTTCGCACTTCTCTTAAATCATTGCTAAATTCTCAAGTTTGTAAATGCACCTTTCAACTTTTAGGTTTCTAAATTCCATTGGATTGTATGTATACTCAAAGCGATTTTAAACATGGTCTAGACTTGGGGGTTAATATTTTAAAATTCACATCCACATTCAAATTATACATTCGACATCCTAGACCGGATAAGGTGAGATCTATGTTCTAGCTGGTTGTTCAAAATCTTGAGTCCAACATCCGAGACTGGATCAGGTGAGACCTCTGACCTTGTCCATTTTTTCGAAATCCCAAATCCAACATCCCAAATCGGATTGGATGAGACCTCTAATCTGTATCATATATTTATTCAAAATCATGAATCCAACATCCCAGACCAGATCAGGTGAGACCTCTGATCTTGACTATTGGTCGAAATCCCAAATGCAACATCCCAAACCGGATTGGATGAGACCTTTAATCCGTATCATATATATAAGTTTAAAATCCAACGTCCTAAACCATTTAAAATCAGACTTCTATTTTAATTCTTAGGATGGAATCCCAAATTCCATTTGATAAGGTGAGATCTATGTTCTAGCTGGTTGTTCAAAATCTTGAGTCCAACATCCCACACCGGATCATGTGAGACCTCTGATCTTGACCATTTTTTCGAAATCCCAAATCCAACATCCCAAACCGGATTGGATGAGACCTCTAATCCGTATTATATATATATCCAAAATCTTGTGTTCACATCCCAAACCGGATCAGGTGAGACCTCTGATCTTGACCATTTTTTCGAAATCCCAAATCCAACATCCCAAACCGGATTGGATGAGACCTCTAATCCGTATCATATATATATCCAAAATCTTGATCCAACATCCCAGACCGGATCAGGTGAGACCTCTGATCTTGACCATTGGTCGAAATCTCAAATGCAACATCCCAAACCGGATTGGATGAGACCTCTAATCCGTATCATATATATAAGTTTAAAATCCAACGTCCTAGACCATTTAAAATCAGACTTCTATTTTAATTCTTAGGATGGAATCCCAAATTCCATTTGATAAGGTGAGATCTATGTTCTAGCTGGTTGTTCAAAATCTTGAGTCCAACTTTCCAGACCGGATCATGTGAGACCTCTGATCTTGATCATTTTTTCGAAATCCCAAATCCAACATCCCAAACCGGATTGGATGAGACCTCTAATCCGTATCATATATATTTCCAAAATCTTGAGTCCAACATCCCAGACCGGATCAGGTGAGACCTCTGATCTTGACCATTTTTCGAAATCTCAAATCCAACATCCCAAACCGGATTGGATGAGACCTCTAATCCGTATCATATATATATTGAAAATCTTGAATCCAACATCCCAGACCAGATCAGGTGAGACCTCTGATCTTGACCATTGGTCGAAATCCCAAATGCAACATCCCAAACCGGATTGGATGAGACCTCTAATCCGTATCATATATATTAGTTTAAAATCCAACGTCCTAGACCATTTAAAATCAGACTTCTATTTTAATTCTTAGGATTTAATCCCAAATTCCATTTGATAAGGTGAGATCTATGTTCTAGCTGGTTGTTCAAAATCTTGAGTCCAACATCCCAGACCGGATCCGGTGAGACCTCTGATCTTGACCATTTTTTTGAAATCCCAAATCTAACATCCCAAACAGGATTGGATGAGACCTCTAATCCGTATCATATATATAACCAAAATCTTGAGTCCGACATCCCAGACCGGATCAGGTGAGACCTCTGATCTTGACCATTTTTTCGAAATTCCTAATCCAACATGCTTGACCATTTTTTCGAAATCCCAAATCCAACATCCCAAACCGGATTGGATGAGACCTCTAATCCGTATCATATATATATCCAAAATCTTTAGTGCAACATCCCAGACCGGATTGGATGAGACCTCTAATCCATATCATATATATATCCAAAATCTTGAGTCCAACATCCCAGACCGGATCTAGTGAGACCTCTGATCTTGACCATTTTTTTGAAATCCCAAATCCAACATCCCAAACAGGATTGAATGAGACCTCTAATCCGTATCATATATATGTTAAAAATCTTGAATCCAACATCCCAGACCAGATCAGGTGAGACCTCTGATCTTGACCATTGGTCGAAATCCCAAATGCAACGTCCCAAACCGGAATGGATGAGACCTCTAATCCGTATCATATACATCAGTTTAAGATCCAACGTCCTAGACCATTTAAAATCAGACTTCTATTTTAATTCTTAGGATGGAATCCCAAATTCCATTTGATAAGGTGAGATCTATGTTCTAGCTTGCTGTTCAAAATCTTGAGTCCAGCATCCCATACCGTATCAGGTGAGACCTCTGATCTTGACCATTTTTTCGAAATCCCAAATCCAACATCCCAAACCGGATTGAATGGGACCTCTAATTCGTATCATATATATATCCAAAATCTTGAGTCCAACATCCCAGACCGGATCAGGTGAGACCTCTTATCTTGACCATTTTTTCGAAATCCCAAATCCAACATCCCAAACCGGATTGGATGAGACCTCTAATCCGTATCATATATATATCCAAAATCTTGAGTCCAACATCCCAGACCGGATCAGGTGAGACCTCTGATCTTGACCATTTTTTCGAAATCCCAAATCCAACCTCCCAAACCGGATTGGTTGAGACCTGTAATCCGGATCATATATATATTGAAAGTCTTGAATCCAACATCGTAGACCAGATCAGGTGAGATCTCTGATCTTGACCATTGGTCGAAATCCCAAATGCAACATCCCAAACCGGATTGGATGAGACCTCTAATCCGTATCATATATATAAGTTTAAAATCCAACGTCCTAGACCATTAAAAATCAGACTTCTATTTTAAATCTTAGGATGGAATCCCAAATTCCATTTGATAAGGTGAGATCTATGTTCTAGCTGGTTGTTCAAAATCTTGTATCATATATATATATCCAAAATCTTGTGTCCAACATCCCAGACCGGATAAGGTGAGACCTCTGATCTTGACCATTTTTTCAAAATCCCAAATCCAACATCTCAAACCGGATTGGATGAGACCTCCAATCCGTATCATATATATATTGAATATCTTGCATCCAACATCCTAGACCAGATCAGGTGAGACCTCTGATCTTGACCATTGGTCGAAATCCCAAATGCATCATCCCAAACCGGATTGGATGAGACCTCTAAAACGTAGCATATATATAAGTTTAAATTCCAATGTCCTGGACCATTTAAAATCAGACTTCTATTTTAAATCTTAGGATGGAATCCCAAATTCCATTTGATAAGGTGAGATCTATGTTCTAGCTGGTTGTTCAAAATCTTGTGTCCAACATCCCAGACCGGATCTGGTGAGACCTCTGATCTTGACCATTTTTTCGAAATATCAAATCCAACATCCCAAACCGGATTGGATGAGACCTATAATTCGTATCATATATATATCCAAAATCTTGAGTCCAACATCCCAGACCGGATCAGGTGAGACCTCTGATCTTGACCAATTTTTTGAAATCCCAAATCCAACATCCCAAACCGGATTGGATGAGACCTCTAATCCGTATCATATATATATCCAAAATCTTGAGTCCAACATCCCAGACCGGATCAGGTGAGACCTCTGATCTTGACTAATTTTTCGAAATCCCAAATCCAACATCCCAAACCGGATTGGAGTGCACTTTTCAACATTGAATTTTCTATATTACACTGGATTGCATGAACTTTTAAAATAGTTTTAAGCATGGTCTAAAGTAGAGGTTCACATTTTAAAATTCAAAATCCAACTTTTGTGATTGTATAAGATTAGACCTCTAATCTAGACCTTTGGTCTGAATCCCGCAATGCAAGCATCTTAGACCAGATCAGCGTTGACCTTATATCCAAAATCTTGAGTCCAACATCCCAGACCAGATCATTTGAGACCTCTGATCTTGACCATTTTTTCGAAATCCCAAATCCAACATCCCAAACCGGATTGGATGAGACCTCTAATCCGTATCATATATATATTGAAAATCTTGAATCGAACATCCCAGACCAGATCAGGTGAGACCTCTGATCTTGACCATTGGTCGAAATCCCAAATGCATCATCCCAAACCGGATTGGATGAGACCTCTAAAACGTAGCATATATATAAGTTTAAAATCCAACGTCCTAGACCATTTAAAATCAGACTTCTATTTTAAATCTTAGGATGGAATCCCAAATTCCATTTGATAAGGTGAGATCTATGTTCTAGCTGGTTGTTCAAAATCTTGAGTCCAACATCCCAGACCGGATCAGGTGAGACCTTTGATTTTGACCATTTTTTCGAAATCCCAAATCCAACATCCCAAACCGGATTGGATGAGACCTCTAATCCATATCATATATATATCCAAAATCTTGAGTCCAACATCCCAGACCGGATCAGGTGAGACCTCTGATCTTGACTAATTTTTCGAAATCCCATATCTAACATCCCAAACTGGATTGGATGAGACCTCTAATCCGTATCATATATATATTGAAAATCTTGAATCCAACATCCCAGACCAGATCAGGTGAGACCTCTGATCTTGACCATTGGTCGAAATCCCAAATGCAACATCCCAAACCGGATTGGATGAGATCTCTAATCCGTATCATATATATAAGTTTAAAATCCAACGTCGTAGACCATTTAAAATCGGACTTCTATTTTAAATCTTAGGATGAAATCCCAAATTCCATTTGGCAAGCCGGACTAGATCGGACCTCTCATCTATCTCTTATATTAAAATTTCAAATCCCGTTTCATATATTTGATCACATGAAACAAATGGGTGGCTTTTTGATTTCCTGTAAATTCTTTTCACATCCCTTAGGAGTTTTTGAAATCATTTGAAGAATATTACTTTGTCTATATAGATCTTCGAATCTTCTCAATTCCTTGTATTTGATTTAAAATATTAACTAAATGCTTGTCAAATTCTCAAAGTTTTTCAATGCACTTTTCCATTTTGATGTTTGTTGGTTATAGTGGATTGAATGAATTTTTAAAATGATTTTAGCGTGGTGTAAAGTAGAGGTTCGAGTTTTAAAGTTCAAAATCCAATCCAGCATTTGAGACTGTAGAAAACTAGACCTCCAATCAGAAGCTTTGGTCTAAATCCTGCATGCAACATCCTAGACCGGATCAGTGCTGACCTCTGATTCAAACATTAGCTCCGAATCCCTAATTCAACACCTCATACCAGATCAGGTTAGACCTCTGATCTATTTCTTAGATGCAAACCCTAAATCAAACGTCATTGAACTGATACAAAAGGTTTATGAATCTTTGAAATCATTTCCTGTTTTATAAATCTTTGAAACCACTCTCTAAGTTTTCCAAAATTTTGTAAATTGACTTCAAATTCTTATTATTAATTTTCTTGGAATTTTCTCAATTTCACCAGAGATCTTCAATTTTTTTGGATTTGATTTCGCACTTCTCTTAAATCATTGCTAAATTCTCAAGTTTGTAAATGCACCTTTCAACTTTTAGGTTTCTAAATTCCATGGGATTGTATGTATACTCAAAGCGATTTTAAACGTGGTCTAGACTTGGGTTAATATTTTAAAATTCACATTCACATTCAAAATATACATTCGACATCCTAGTCCGGATAAGGTGAGATCTATGTTCTAGCTGGTTGTTCAAAATCTTGAGTCCAACATCCCATACCGGATCAGGTGAGACCTCTGATCTTGACCATTTTTTCGAAATCCCAAATCCAACATCCCAAACTGGATTGGATGAGACCTCTAATCCGTATCATATATATATTCAAAATCTTGAATCCAACATCCCAGACCAGATCAGGTGAGACCTCTGATCTTGACCATTGGTCGAAATCCCAAATGCAACATCCCAAACCGGATTGGATGAGACCTTTAATCCGTATCATATATATAAGTTTAAAATCCAACGTCCTAGACCATTTAAAATCAGACTTCTATTTTAAATATTAGGATGGAATCCCAAATTCCATTTGGCAAGCCGGACTAGATCGGACCTCTCATCTATCTCTTATATCAAAATTTCATATCCCGTCTCATATATTTGATCACATGAAACAGATGGGTGGCTTTTTGATTTCCTGTAAATTCTTTTCACATCTCTTAGGAGTTTTTGAAATCACTTGAAGAATATTACTTTGTCTATATAGATCTTCGAATCTTCTCAATTCCTTGTATTTGATTTAAAATATTTCCTAAATGCTTGTCAAATTCTCAAAGTTTTTCAATGCACTTTTTCATTTTGATGTTTGTTGGTTATAGTGGATTGAATGAATTTTTAAAATGATTTTTAGCGTGGTGTAAAGTAGAGGTTCGAGTTTTAAAGTTCAAAATCCAATCCAGCATTTGGACTTGATTTCACACTTCTCTTAAATCATTGCTAAATTCTCAAGTTTGTAAATGCACCTTTCAACTTTTAGGTTTCTAAATTCCATTGGATTGTATGTATACTCAAAGCGATTTTAAACATGGTCTAGACTTGGGTTAATATTTTAAAATTCACATCCACATTCAAAATATGCATTCGACATCCTAGACCGCATAAGGTGAGATCTGTGTTCTAGCTGGTTGTTCAAAATCTTGAGTCCAATATCCCAGACCAGATCAGGTGAGACCTATGATCTTGACCATTTTTTCGAAATCCCAAATCCAACATCCCAAACCGGATTGGATGAGACCTCTAATCCGTATCATATATATATTCAAAATCTTGAATCCAACATCCCAAACCAGATTAGGTGAGACCTCTGATCTTGACCATTGGTCGAAATCCCAAATCCAACATCCCAAAGGGGATTGGATGAGACCTCTAATCCATATCATATATATAAGTTTAAAATCCAACGTCCTAGACCATTTAAAATCAGACTTCTATTCTATAGGTTCCAAAGTTGGATCATCTAATAGCTTAGGCGTATATGCAGTGTGTAATGCAGATTTTTTTTCCATTTTGCGGTTTATTTTATCTACTTTTTGAGTGTTATATAGACTTTCTAACTTTTTCAAATCATTGCGCAGAAAACATAAATTTCTCTTTCTAATAACAAGTTAGTGCTTTGCTTTGCATATGAATCAATTTTGTGCCCATGGTTGAATTCTCGTGCATGCGCACTTCCTCTCCAGTAGATTTCATGCATACATAATTTTGGGTTCAAAGCACTTTGGTAGCTTCTCTCGCTTTCCTTCTACTATCTCGACTCTGCCCAGCTGCGTTCGAGAATAGAAAGGGGAAATGAAGAAGAAAGAGTGATTACCCACCAAATTAGGACAAACCCCAACACCAACAAGGGGATTACTTTCGTTACCTTTTTCATAAAAGTCGGATCACCCTAACACACACACACACACACATATATATATATATATATATGAAGGGTGATACAAGTGGGACCTCATAGTAAGTGGATCCAGGTCCCCTACTCTTAGTCATACTATATTATCGTCATTTACATTTCAAGACTTCATATCAGGGGGACTATCAATCACCCTTCCCTCAAACCTTAACGTGTCCTCAAGGTGTTAACTCTGGAAGGCATTGGTGCACTTGTTGAGTGTTTTCCCAACTGGGATAGTGTGCGTCATCTCCTTGCCGCTCCACTATCTCTTGGACTACAGACTTGCTCTTTGGACTAAACACCCTAAATGGAAATAGAGAACGTCTTCTGAGACATTCTTTCTGCCCTTTCAGGAACACCCTTGGTTTAATAGTGACAAAAATGGAGACACTTTTCTTTTCTTATAAGCGAGAATGGTATTTGCTTTGTGGCTTTGGGTTAAACATATTTCACACTTAACACAAAAACACAAGCACGTACAGACAGACACACATACGAGCAAATATGAGAATTAAGTAAATTGATTTAATGCTTCTAATTGTTTTGATTGATTGCTCACAAGGTGTTACATGCAAAGTTATTTTTCCAAAGTCAAATTATATACTGTCGTTCATCTTTTCGAAAAGATTACTTTACACATGGTACTCTTATGTAAAAGGATTAGACGGCTCACATTAATCTGCATAGTTCTCATGTTTGTTGGCTCTAGATATTCTGTAAAGCTTATATATATTATAAAAATGTTTAGAAAATGTTTCTCATCAATATAAGATACAATTGCTCATTTTTTTCGTTCTTTGATTAGATTTTGCATTATTGAATAAGGTGCACCTTTCATCTCTTCAAGCCCTAAAGAAAAAGAGAGTCAAGAAGCGAGTTTTATGCGTGTCTTGAATATCAACCAAATTTTATTGATTGATGCTGAACCACAGCTCAATCAACTATAAGGAACGAGAACTCGGTCGGATTCAGTTGCATTTGTTTTCAACTTTTTCAATTCATGAACCTCTGTTTACAATAACATGGTTTTTCTTTTATATATATACTAAATTGTTGGTTTAACGTTTAACTTTTTAATTAAGATATCTCTTGTTTTTGCAACTCTGAAATCATATATCAAGGTAAACTACGCATTCTATTTGTCCATTTGATGGATGATGCTTTGATTTTTTTGTCATGTGACGTTTCCTGTACCATAGTTGCTTCTAGATCCATGTGTAGCTCTGTAAGAGAAAAAAAAAACGTGGGTCCGTATCTGATCATGCAAGCTCTCTGATCATTCGCAGTTTATGTGTTATTTATAACATTGAGGAAAGATGAAGTTGGAAGGACGCGTGAGAATTTACCATTGATCTTGTTTCATAATTCCTTTACATTAACTCGTGGATAATGTTACTCTTGGTAAGATTCTGGCTTTGATTTTGAAAAAAGATTGTTGTTAGTCCATAAGTTGACGATGCTCGCTGAATAGGCCATCATAATCCAATTGATACAGCTAGTTGTGTTGGGCCATAATATGTCTTAAAACCATCCAGTTATGTTGGTGGTTCTATTTCAATTGAGACATTCTAAAATCAACCGTATTGCAAGTTCCATTCTTTGATTGTGGTTGCTATTGATGTGTTTTGCTTATCAATGATGGGTTTTGGCCCTGAGTGAGTCTTAGAGATATGTACAAAAGGGACTGAAAATCTGGATGGTTAAGTCTGCTGGAGACTCACTTAGTCCTTATAAGGCTTCCTAGCAGAACTTCGTTCATGAGGATTGTGCCTACATGGTAACTTAAACCAGAAGGGAAGAGGGAATGATCTGAACTAGTGTGGTTGGGAGCAAGGCCTTGTATTCTTTAGTCTGTTCTTAGTTCACATTTTAAGCTCTAGGTTAAAACTGTTCAAATATTAGACATACTCATGTTGGTCTCTGTGAAATCTATGTGGTTCATTTTCACTCTATGTTTGGTTTGAGATCCATAATCTATCTGTCGCAGGGAAAGGTGAACGGTGGTTGTTGTTGGATTGATCGTGCGCGCTTTTGCTGTGAGGGACATCTCAGGAACCTCAAAAGCATTGCTGAATGATCAGGTTCAATACCACAGTCATCCAAGATTTCAAGCATCAAACTGAGGTCAATTCCTCAAAACATTTTCTGTGCAATCATATTACGAGAAACACCCGCAGAAAATCCCATGTTCGACATGAATTCCTCCAAGCGCTTTGCATTTGTCAGGTAGAGGTAACTGATCAAGATTCTACAAACTTAAATAATCGTAATTTCAATGCTAAAGGAAATTGTACAACTGAAATAGGAAATAACGTGGACTGCAGCTATCGACCAATGAAGGCAATTAGAATGACAAAAGGGAGTCAAGATGGCAAGTGCCTTCAGTGCAGAAATCAAAATGTGAAGTCGATTCATCATAAACAAACGGTTTATTAAACATAAACAAACAGTTTATTAAACATAAACAAACAGTTTATTAAACATAAACAAACGGTTTATTAAACATAAACAAACGGTTTCCAAAATTCTCTCTGCTCTTCTTTTATCTTCAACACAGCAGCCTATAATAAGCTGTACCAGGTTTTTATGTTGAAGCTTTGCTATTAACCTCACTTCATTCATGAACTCCATAGTGCCTCGTTTCGACCCCATGGACAGCCTCTTGACAGCTACATCCGACGCTCCTTCCAGCATACCCTTTCAATCACAAAATGCGAACTTATTATCTGTTTTTCTTTTTCATCTATGACTGGAAATCCAACAAGCAGATTGTCCACTAGAAGCACTTGAATTCTTATAAGCCTCAAATAGCCTGTGTGAGACAATGTCATCAGGCCTTTGAGAAGTCCACTATTTATCACCCTTTATGCCATTTCAGTAGTGGATTAACCAGATTTCTGCAAATTTTTAACATTTGATTCTACTAATATAACCAAAAGGATCAAACGTAAAAGTGATTTTGGTTTTTCTGCGCCGTGGAATAACTAATGCGTTACATGTATTTCTGATTTTTTGTTTTCTTTCTGCGGAATCCATGGTTTGCGCATAGCTCTTTGGTTGAAGACTGATTCTTCAGTTTGATGTTTCGTTTCCATTAGAAGTGGTGAATATAGTATTACACAATAACTTAATAATAGTTAGTATTTCATACTTTATAAACGTGAGATTCAATGTTTGGTGAATAAATGTTATGCTGTTCTGCATAGATATTCATCTAAAGCCTTATTTTCAGTTGTCTTTGTTTTACTTTTATGATTTTATCATTTATGAATTATGATTTTTTTTTAAGATGAAAGGTTTATGATGTTTTGTCTATTTGCATTGGATTTTTCAGTCAAATTTGTGTTGGAATTTTTTTGTTTATTGTGCCTTGGCTTTTTTGTTGGTTGTCTTAGTTTTTTATTTAGCTATGCATTCTCTCCGGTCAGAAACTCTGTCCGTTAGAAACTGAGCTGTGCATTTTGTCAGTTAGAAATTCTTTGGTTTTGTTTTTGGATTTCCGGTGCCGTGAAATAGTTAATGCGATACGATACGTGTATTTCTATTTTTTTTTTTTAATTTCTGTGGAATCCGTGTTTTGTGCATAGCTCTTCGGCTGAAGACTGATATTTTAGTTCAATGTTTCGTTTCTATAGAAGGGGTTAATATAGTATTACACTATAATTTAATAATAGTTAGTATTTCATACTTTATAGACGTGATGTTCAATGTTTGGTGCATAAATATTATGCTGTTGTGCATAGCTATTCAGCTAAGGCCTTATTTTCAGTTGTCTTTGTTTTGCTTTTATGATTTTATCATTTATGAATTATCATTTTTTTTAAGATGAAAGATTTATTATGTTACGTCTATTTGGATTATATTTTTCCGTCTATTTGCATTGGATTTTTCAGCCTATTTGTGTTGGATTTTTTAATTTATTGTGCCTTGGCTTTTTGTAGGTTGTTTTGTTTTTTTTTTCTAAGCTATGCATTTTGTCGCGTCAGGGACTCAGGAACCCTGTCCGTTGGAAATGAATTCTGTCAGTTAGAAACTCTTTCGTTTTGTTTTTGTATTTTCTATGCCTTGGAATAGTTAATGCCTTACGTGTCGTTCTGATTTTTCTTTTTTTTGTGGAATCTATGTTTTGTACATAGCTATTCGGCTGGAGACTGATTTTTTAGTTCGATGTTTCGTTTCTATAGAAGGGGTTAATATAGTATAACTTGATAACATAATAATAGTTAATATTTCATACTTTATAGACGTGAGATTCAATGTTTGATGAATAAATATTATGCTGTCGTGCATAGCTATTCAGATAAGGTCTTCTCTTCAGTTGTCTTTGTTTTGCTTTTATGATTTATGAATTATCATTTTTTTTAAGATGAAAGATTTATGATGTTACGTCTATTGGGATTATATTTTTCAGTCTATTACATTGGAGTTTTCAGCCTATTTGTGTTGGATTTTTTAATTTATTGTGCCTTGGCTTTTTGTTGGTTGTTTTGTTTCTGTCCCATCAGAAACCCTGTCCGTTAGAAACTGAGCTATGCATTCTGTCGGTTAGAAACTCTTCCGTTTTTATTTTTAGATTTTCTGTGCCTTGTAATAGTTAATGCGTTATGTATATTTTTTATATTTTTTTAATGTCTGTGGAATCCATGTTTTGTACATATCTCTTCGGCTGAAGACAGATTTTTTAGTGCCATGTTTTGTTTCTATAGAAGTGGTTAATAGTATAACATGATAACTTAATAATAGTTAGTATTTCATACTTTATAGACGTGAGATTCAATGTTTGAAGAATAAATATTCTGCTGTTGTGCATAGCTATTCATTCCGTGGTAGCAACTGAGCGGATAGTCATGTATCGGGAAAGATTTGCCGGAATGTACTCTGCACGTGCCTATTCACTGGCACAGGTTGGAAAAAATTACTACTCTAGTTTAAAATCTTATTGTTATGCCCATATATGTCACCTCTTCCAAGAATCATATGTTTTTCAGTTTAAGAATCACTTGTATTCCTGGTGGTGGGTTGGGGTACAGATGTAAATACAGTAGATGTAGCTATTGCCTCATCCAACTAGTCAGGAACAGGCTGTCAGTCATAGATAAAGGATTCAATGTACATAATTTTATCAAATCCAATTGCTCGAAAGGATTCAATGTACATAATTTTATCAGATCCAATTGCTTGATATAATTGATTTTGGAGATCCACTGGATTTGATAAAATGGTTGTACAAATGGTAGCGATTGATCACTTTTTCCATATAATGAATTTCTTGAGTATGAAAATTCGAAGTTGGGTTCAAGTTGGACATCAGATAACATCTAACGATTTATCCATAGTGGTGGAAATAGATGCAGGAAAATACCAAGAAAAAAAATTATTTCAACTGAATTTCTATTTCATCTGTATGAATGCAGGTCGCCATCGAAATTACTTGTGCATTGATCCAAGCTGTTACATTTTGGATTATCACATACCCTTCAGTTGGTTATTACTGGTCTGCTTATAAGATCTTATGGTACATCTTTTTGCTATTTTCTATGCTCATCTTGGGATGCTGGTGGTCTCATTAACTCCAAACGCTCAAATTGCTGCTATCCTGCAATCTGTTATGTACTCTAGGAAGTAGTCATTCAGAGTTGCATCGTATTCAATGCATCCAACATCTACTCAGAGTACCCAACCTAGTGATAATCAAAGGACATGCTTTCACTAAACTCATTTTAGGTGGCAGATCACTCTTGATCCAAGGAATGAGCTAAAAGACATTTCTAACCCATGCATGATGGGTGAAGCAATTAAGATGTGGTAGGGTAAAAAAGGCTGCTCCTTGATGCTTGTAGAAGATCATCTGAAACCTCATCACATCAGGCAAACAATCGCATACTGAGAATAGCCTCACATCAGGCAAACCCTTCATGACTAATGTTTATCTGACTAATTACACAAGTAACTAATTAACCTCGGATGTGACCTTTAAGAAAGAAAATAGTTATGGGATTGTGCTAATATTCACTAATGAGTTTAACTCTTTTCTGATACAGCAAATTCCAAAGTGGTGGATATGGCTATACTGGATCACCCCTTCAAATTGGACTATCCGTGGACTTTTTACATCACAGTATGGTGACATAGACAAGGTGATTGACGTATTTGGAGAAAAGAAGGCAGTTAGTTTGTTTCTGAAAGATTATTTTGGCTTTCGGCATGATCAGTTGGGCGTTGTGGCAGTTGTTCTCATCGCATACGCTGTTGCCTTCGCTTCTTTGTTTGCTTATTGTATATCTAAGCTTAATTTTCAGAGAAGATGATTAGATTTATGTTCACTCAATTTATCTCAGCTAATATAGAACAGCTCGACTGCTTACATTCTTGTCTTTGAGAAGATTTGACAGCTTCAGCTAAAACAGTAACACCGGCGCCTCGTCAGTTTTACAATGGCAATGACCTCAACTATCAACAATATCGGATGTGTGTGTATTTCGGCCAACCGACGTTCTACGAGTTTTATGATTGTTTGACCAGATCCCACCCTCTGTTTTTCTGATTTGACTTGATGAGTTCGGGCGGTCAAACTTGAGTTTGAAAAAGGATCGGAAACTCAATACTGTGTCGATTGGATTTGATGGCCCCTCAAATTCTCAATCAATTTAAACCCGTTGGTTTTAATGTAAATCAAAATTGGTGAGCACCTTGTATAAATCTAAAAGTATAAATTTTGGGTTTGTACATTTGGATAGACAAAAGTAATTTTTAGATGTTTAAATATGAAATGCATGGGCTAATGGCTTTCAATGCTTTCTATTAAAGATGTATGACAGACCAAGTCTTACATAAATAGATTGCATCTGATATAGTTTTTGTTTTCCTAAGCAAGCAGATAAAAACGTGATAAATAGTTAATATTAAGACATAATAAATTTGCAGGTTCCAATTCAGCCGATTGCATATGATCCGAGTATCCTTGCAAACTCACTTGCCGGGCACCTGTAGGCCCCATCTGGTTTCAGGAAAAAGAGGGATTTATTCATATCTAACTGTGACGTGAAGAAGAAGAAGGCAAGCAGAAGCCATCATGGGCGTCCATAGAAAGTGAAATAATAGGATTTTACTGAGAAAAGTACTCAAAAAAGTCAAATTTAAAAAGTAACATGGAAGCTGCGGTTCCTATTTAAAAATAGCAACCTTCTCGCCTTCCTTTTTATTAGGTTCCAGAATTTAAAAAAACGGTAGAAGAAAAATAGACGTTGGGGAACCCTCCCATCTCTTCTTCGTCGAAACAGCTTTGACGCCAAAAGAGAGAGAGAGGGAGTCGAGGAGGAGGCATCATGGCTTTTGGGGTTAGTTCGGTTGGAAAAGGCATCTCCTTCTAGGCAGCATGGTTGAGCAGGTTAGACCTACGATCTGATCTCTGTCATTCTCATTACTTCTCCTTTATTTGTTGATTCCTGTTGGTCATCTCATTTGTCTTGCCCCTCTCAAACTGTAGAAGTAGAATCACAATGCGAGTTTCCTTGTGTTTTTTCATGCATCCGCAACGGGCATAGTCAATCGGGGATAGATTGCTCGGGCATAAAACTCGCTCTGGGTTAAATTTTTTCAACAAGTTTAAAAAGTTGGATTTCTCTATGGTATAGAAACTTCTTCATCCATATTTGAGTTCGAATTCGAATGCGTGAACATCTATAAATAGAATTATGGTGTCCGATCCGTTAGATTACCTACCAAAAAGCAACAAGTAATGTGAAATTAATTATGATTAGCAAGCAACCAAATCGTAGTTCGGTGAGCGTAGTGCGAGAGGGCTTAGGGTTCGCCTGGCACGAGCAGTGGGAACGAGTCCGGCTATGGCTGCCGGTCCCCCGATGGTCGATCCTCTTTCCCGGGGGCGGAAGACAGCGGCAAGGAGTCAGCTGCGGCCCCCCAATAGAAGTCACGATGGAGGAAGGAGAGTCTTCTCGTCGTTCCTGAGTATCGATTATGAGCAAGCAAGAGAAGCCGAAGCTGATGGATGTCGAAGATGCTCAGGTCGCCTTCGATGGCAAGGTTCCAGTGATTCGTTTCTCCCATGAGGCAACGAAGCGTTTGAATGAACCCCTCAGGTTCTCGGCAGTGGCGGGACTTGTTGGGGGAAGGAGCAGACCAGGGACGGACTAGGCCTATGCCCTTTTTCGTTGAAACAACAATGGAGCAGGGTTACAAAATTCCACAGTTTTCTATAGCAGGAAATGGCAGATTCTTGGTGAAAATTAATATGGAAGAAGAACCGCTGAGATCTTGAGAAGGCGCACTTACTGAGTGAGCGGTCGCATGCTTGTTTCAACTTTTAAACTTTCTTTTACATGCTTTCTCATTCATTTTTTGCCATATGGCATGAACGCGCATGTGCACTTTGCATCACGTTTGGCCTGTTTCTGTTTCCTCTTTGTTCTTTAAATACGACACGATGATAATTTTTAAGTGTTTGTGCTTCACATTTCCTTGTACACCTTGGATGCGTGTCACTACTATTGAAGAAAGTAGAGCAGAGTATTGTAAGTGTGCTTTACAAATATCTGTCGGAAACATCCGACTGTCAACTTGATCTTTCTTCATCGTTCAACCCAACAGGTCTGACCTTAGATATTGGTCAGTGTAATTGGTTAATTCATCAAAGAATTTACTTCGTTACAATGTGCTTAAAATTTCATGTTTAGATTGTAATTTCGATCAAAACATTAAACTGAAGGCGTGTGTCAAATTTTATATATATATATATATATATATATATATATATATATATATATATTATACGATTAATGGCATTCAAACAGAAAATACATGAGCTTATCGTCAGAAGCAGATATTTAGATTTTCTCAAAGTAAAAACTTTTTGGCCTCTTTAGTATTATAATGAAAACACGTAATAATAATAATAACAACCGTTCGCCAAAAAGTGTAAACGAGGTCGTCCAAGTATCTATTGTTGTGTTTAAATTTTAAAATGACAGTCCGGGCTACGACGTTCTCGTTAATGTTTGAATAGGAAGAGAGGAGGTGTCTTCTACTGGTCAATGGATATCTTGGCCATTAGATGTCGTTGCACCTCCTAATCCATGCACCTCAATTTTCAGATGTCTATGGATTTAAACCATTTTCCACTCCAAAATGTTTGGGTATAAAAGCTACTTGGTGCAATGTTGGATAGAAGCACCATTTCCAACATAATACACTTCACAATATTTGATTCCATCAAAGAAAGTAGAGAAGAGTATTTCAATACACTTCATATTTAAAAGGATCTCCTTTTCGTTGAGCCAGTATCCAACTTTAGATATGTCAGAGAACCAGAGCAGTCTAGTTAATTGAATGGTCTCTAAAGAGGATGCCAACAATCTCTTAAATTGTAAGTTCAGGCTTGACCCAGATCTCAGTCCAGAGGTATGTTCTTGCATCAGCCTGTTTACTAGCTTCTCGAAACTTTTAAAAAATGTATCATCATAATTGTGTTTTATTTCTAGGAAACTTGGATCCCCCACTTTCCTTTCCTTAGCAGAGTAACTTGCTTCTTTCTCATGATGCACATGCACATTTTTCTTCATGAAAATTAATTCTTTTTCTACCTTTACAGGCTGTCTATCAAAGGCTATTGCTTCTTGTGCTTCAATGGTCGTATCAACAACTTTTGTAAACGTGAAGAAGATGCATGTATGTTTCCAAAGGTACGTCTTGTAATTGAACGCTCTAACCCTTGTTCTGGTCGAACTCATGAGTTTGCAAGTGTGGGGCACTCTCTTTGTGACACCTGGTATGCAGGTTTTCTTTCCTAGTTACCTTAGTTCCTTAAGTAAATTGTATTTTTTTTTTCTATTGAAACATGATGCTTATTTATACTTCTTGATCTTGAGATTGATAGCAATTATTTCTTATTTTTCTGTTCTAGTTTAGATTTATTTAACTGTTATTTGTTTGCCTTGTAATTGCATTGAGATTATGTCTAAAAAGGATTGCTATGTTATGTTGAAGTTGTTTTAGTTTTGCCAGCTTAGTTGTGATCTTGTAGCCCTTGCTTGGATAGTATCAGCTATAGGTTTTCTAAAGGATTGGCATTCACTTGCTGTCATTTTAAGTCTTGCATGAAACTGTTGCAACATGGTAGGTAGCTACTTTCCATGTTTATGGTTATCACAGGAAATGCAAGCTGAAACTTTCAGGAAAAGCAGCTGAAATTTGCAAAAAGTACAACGTGACAGAAATTAACAGTGAAAGGACATTCTTATATGATATGATGGCACATCTATAAGATAGGCACATCTAAAAAAAATAGTTAGGTTTGGGGAATTGTGGACTAATGGGTTTTTGTGATTTTGTAATGGACACTTTAATTGTTGTGGCACCACTTTGTGTAATCATTGAAATCATTATTGCTAATTGTGGTAACTTGTATTTCAATGGTTATACTAGGTTGGTTGATTGATTTGTCGGTCTTGTTTTTGGTGCATGATCTCCAATTATCTCAAAGTTATTTTTTTGGTTTGTAAGACAGGTAGGATTTAGATTTTATATGGTTTATAACTAGTGTTGTATCTGTACCTTCTTGCACATTGATCATAGGCTGAATGCTTAGGTATTATATTGTGAACTGCAGTCTTGTATGGTATTTTGCTTTGATTTATGCATATCTTTTTTTGTCTTATTGCTTAGACAGTTATTTTTTAGCAAATATTATTTGTGCTATCTAGCAAGGTGCATGGTCTTTAGTTTGGCATAACATTCGGGGTCTAACAGAGTCCAAATCTGTAGTTGTCATTATGGTTTAACTGATGATTTTAGAAAACTTGCCGCGTAGGATTGGTTTATTTTGTTCTTCCTTAAGGAATGTGAAGAGCTTAACCCAAACCATTTGCCAAACCTGCAATCAGTTAAGGACCCAACATTTATGGGAACTTGTCCCCCTTAAACTAGCCTTTTGTGTAGAAGACACTATTTTATGGGAGCATTGGTGAAGTTTGTTTTTCTACCCAACCAACCCATCTTGTTTTTCATTTTGTCGTCTCTTTAGGGAGTATAGTTCCTTCCTCCTTTTGATATACCATTTGATGTCATGAATTTTTATAAAAGAAAAAGTTTTAAATTTTACTTAAAAACATTGTTAAAATTGTTTTCTCACACCATGATATATGCCTTTGGTTTATTCTTAGTACCTTCTCGAGTAAAAGGAGAAAATTTTAAGTTTTTGTTGTCAATCAATGGAAGAGGAAAGCTGAAAATTCCTGTATATGAGCGGTAAGGAAAAAACTTATGAAGCTGAGAAAGTCAAGACTAGAAAATGCTATTGACTCTGATGATCAAGCATCTACAAGGATTCAACAAGAAAATATCTTGAGAGAAAAGCCATAATGCTCTGTAAGATCTTGGCAGGTAGCAAAATGAGAGTTGAGAGATGGGTTCGGGGCTTGTGTAGTCGTTCCTTGAGTCGTTAATCGAGAGTATTGGGTAGACATATAGGTGATTTATGTCTGTCCCGTGAAGATAACGACTTATGAACCTTTGGCTCATCGAAGCCCGTAAGCTGAAACGGGTGGGACACGTGACAAAGCTACACATTACCACCAAAGCGGTGGAGCTCCGTAGTAGCCTTTGGGGTGGTGAGGTATTCCCTCAAAGGTGAAGGTCAGCCTTGAAAAAAAAAACAAGAAAAAAAAATCGAAAAGCCAAAAGGCCAAATGCAAAAGAAAGAAAGAAAGAAAAAGAAGAAGAAGAAAAAAAAAAGTGTCTGCCAAGTGATGAAAAAGCATGAAGGTTGAACTCGCATGAATTGAATGTGACAATCTTTCATAGATGTGCGATGTTGGGATCAATATCTGCTTCTCTTTCTTGATTACCTAAGATGCCGAGGATGATTCCTTTATGTTCATATTTTGGAAATTGAAAGACATCCTTCTAGAGATTTGATGGCATTGACGCAAAATGAATCTTGATGCTTGTACGGTACTATGGGTAAATGAAGGTCATACTATTTGCACAACACAGGCACTCTTGCTTATGAGTTAATTGATTGTTTTTGAACTATTTCAAAGTGAAAACTTGACATCTCTTGTTATATTTGTAGGCTTCCTAGACGTAGGACGAACTAACTAATTCTCGTTGGTCTTGAAAGATGTTTGTCATTTCATTACCAAACCACTTGTCCATTCATGGAATAGATGAAATTCCTCAAAACCTAGTCCACTCATGCTGAGTGTGATGAATTTTCTATCATTTCCTCTGTCTCAGGAGACACAGATCATTAACTGAGTGTATTCAACATAACCCAGACTTAGGGTTGAGTCTGTCATGGAAGGCCTCTTATCTCTTTTCAAAAGAATTAGTCGATTTTGAATTGTTACATTTTTAAAAGTTCCATCCATCGAAGCTGCATTATGTCCCTGGGTCCGTCATGGTTTTAGACCAGGTTTGTACTCAGTTTCTTCGTGTCTTGTTAGTCGAATAGATGCTTTAGTTAAGCATTGTACATGTCCATCATAGGTCAAGGTCATTGGTTTGATTTGTTTTCAAGATCACATTCTGGTTTAGATAGAGTATTTTAGTTTTGTTGAGTTGACCCATTGTTGGTTTGATTTTCTGGTAGTTCAATTTTTTCTTTTATCGTCTACTTAGTGGTTTTCCAGCTTGTAGTGTTTATTTTTTCACTTTCGTTGTGAAATGGGTTTGTTTAGGAGCTTTGTTGACTTAGTTGTTTGATTTTCATTTTTCAATGTATTTACTCGATTCTTTTGATAAATAAAATCTGATCAAGGGGTATGTTGGTTGTTGTGTCGCATTTTGATACTTTGAATTGCATACTTCATTGCTTAAGTTTTTAGGTTGCTTGGCTGAATATCTATGATGACATTATCATCGCATCTAAGGGGTCAGCATGTCAACTGCGAGTTTAAGTCTTGCTGTTTTGTGTAATAGTGCATATCTATTTTCATTAGTTTTAGGTTTCTAGAGGTAGGAACTGGAACTACTGATGGTGCACTACATTAAGAGTTGAAGGTGAAGAACAACAACAAGGTGGAGGGGAGAAAGTTGTAATTAACAGCTTGGGATTTGGAAATGCTATCCACTTCTTATATACAAAAAGGGCTACGTTTACAAATCCTCTAGGCTGTTGGAAGCCACCACCGAACGCCGCCTCAAGTCATCCTCTCCCGATGCCTCTTGCACTTCCCCTTGTGAGACTACCAACTTCGTTGATTGCTGTGATGAAGGTGTATGGTTTGATGTGTTTGATTGCTGTGACGAAGGTGTATGGTTTGATGTGGCCGCTGCCGATGGGGTCGGTGTGTTGAAGTTGATGATGGGGTCGGTGTGTTGAAGTTGATGTCCGCTGGTGAGGTTCAAGTCATTGTCAATTCCTTGTTGCCACTGGTTGATGGCATGATGATCAACTTTGATGATTACTTTCTGCCTCTCCTTGCAGTTCAGGTATTCTCTTTCCATCTTCTGTGGATTAATTTCTTTGTCACCAGCTCTACCATCACTCTTTTAGGTGTAAGCTCTGTTATTCTTGATTTCCCACAAAAATTACATGCATGTGAGACTGTCAAAACTTACCCACTGTTTGTTTGGATGGAAGGATAGAAATGAATGGATGTAAAGGAAGGAAAAGAAAAGAAAGAGAAGGGAAGGGGATGAGAAGGGAAACGAGAAGAAAGGAAAATGAAGGACAGTCCACCATCGATCTTTATCTATTTTTTGGTCAAATTTAGGTGTTGAACTCAACTTTACGCCCTATTTCAGAATTTTTGGACCTGAAGATTTGATATTACAGATTTTTTATAAAACTCTGCTACCTGGGTGCGTGGAGTTGGAATTTCTAATATTTACCTGATTTTCCCCTAATTTTAGCTTTCTAAAGCTTATTTTGTCTAGTAAATCATGTCTAGTAAATCATGTGCTAGTCTAGGAATGAGTTTTAGGGTAGGTAACATTGTGCTTGCATGGCCTCTTCTTGACGTGCATGCAAAGGGCGGATACCACTGAAAGAAGAAGCTCAAGAAGTGTAGGAGAATCCCAAAGCCATATTTTCAGCCCCTTGAGCATGTAAGCGTAGACCTCACAAGGAGTATTTTGTGTTTGAAGAGCTCCTACGGTTGGTGTTGGATAAAATTGAAGTTTAATTGGAGGAAATTTTCACGCACTGAAGGATGTGTGTTCATTTTGTTTGATCACTGTACATTTTTGTATATGATGCACTGGTGCCATTATTTTGTTTGATCACTGTACATTCTTGCATATGATGCACTGGTGCCATTATGAAGGACAAGCTCAGGTGTCACAAGGGTTTGAGAAATGACAGAAGGCACAAGGATTTGAGAAACTACCGGCCTACACAAGGATTCGACAAACGACAGGCCTTCTCACACTAGGTCTCTTTTGTTGGCAAGTTTTATGAGACGTGAACTCTCTAAGAAGTCAAGTTTTATAACATGTTTAATGAAGAGACTCTCTAGAACTAGCCCCTTGATCATGTGAGAGGCGATGAAGCCCATGTTAACCCTCTTAGGGAGTATTTTGAGCTTAAAGAACTCCTGCAGTTGGCCACCATTGAGATGCTGTTGACCCCAGAAATCTTCACGCTCCATAGATACCCTTGGAGACTTTAGGGTTACACAAAAACTTAATGAGGCTTACCTCTGGGTGAGACTCTTCTTCTGGCCTAACTTAGAGTTGGGAGAGTGCATTGGTTAATTGCTTACCTTGCTGCCCCCTATAATGGATGCTGAAGCAGTTCAGTTTGCTGCACATGAAGCCTTGGTTGATGCTCTGGAGGCTTACAATTCGTCCTAGAGACATTACATAGTAAAGATGAATAGCAATCCTATAGTGAGAGAGTCAGAAACTAGAATCATATTGGATTCTTTAAAGAACAAGGGGATGAAAAGCGAAAGGAAAATGAAGGAAAGTCCACCTTCCACCTTTATCTATTTTTTGGTCAAAGTTAGGTATTGAACTCAACTTTACACCCTCAAAATTTCAGAACTTTTGGACCTGATGATTTGATGTTATAGAATTTAAAATTTTTATTAAACTCTGTTTTCTGCTACCTGGGTGCCTGGAGTTGGAATTTCTGATATTTACCTGATTTTTCCCTAATTCTAGCTTTCTAAAGCTTATTTTGTTTAGTTCAAATCCCTTAGGGTAGGTAACATCATGGGTGGGTGGCTTCTTCTTGAAGTGCATGTGAGGGGCTGGAGACCACTGAAAGAGGAAGCTCGAGAAGTATAGGAGAATCCCAAAGCTGTATTTTCAGCCCCTTGAGCATGTGAGAGGTGATGAAGCCCATGTTAGACCTGGTAAGGAGTATTTTGTGCTTCAAGAACTCCTATGGTTGGTGTTGGATAAAATTGAAGTTGAAACGGGTTGGAGACGTGTGCGGTTTCAAGAATCGGGTTGGAGAGGTAGAACCAGGTTGGAGAGGTCGAACCGAGTTGGAGAGGCATCTCAGAGATTCTAGGAACCGGTTGGGGAGGCATCTCAGTTTCAAGTACCGGGTTGGGAGTTATCTCGGTTTCAAAAACAATATCTCGATTTCAAAAATCGGGTTGGGGAGGCATCTAAGTATCAAGAACCGGGTTGGATTGGGGATGCATCTTGGTTTCACTACAACAAATAACAAATATATGCGGTTTGGGTTGAGGATGCATCTCAGTTTCACTACAACATGTAACAAATATATGCGGTTTCAAAAGCGATTCCTCCGTTAGACATGCCTGACTAGCCTATCAGGATGCAATTTTTATTGTTAGGGAATTTGAAAATAATGAGCAAGTAAATCGATGGCGGTACCTTTTCCATTTTATGCATCAAGAGCAAAATTGTTTAAATTTGTTTGTGTAGCACCCTGTCCGTTGCTATGCCGAGCTCGCTTGGCGGAAGAACAGCAGTAGCAGAGTAGGGATTGGTGGCCTCCAAAGGCCCTCCACTGGCTGGACGAGCAGCTCAGCCGAAATGGTTCTCCTCGTAGCAGGTAAGTTACAGAGAAATCAAGTCATGAGGGAGAAACAGGGGATTGCGATGGTTGTGCACTTCACCGGATGGACAGATTTCCCGTTGAGATCAAACGGGGGGTGTCTCTCTCAACTACTCCCCCACAGGGTCTCTACGAGGAAGGCAGGAGTAGAGGATGGACAAGGGAGGCTCGGGAACAGGAAAGGCCGCAGCGCTGCTTCCGTCGCACCCCAGTTGGACTCTCGCTGAGATGATTGCAGGAGAATAATATAAACTGAGATAAGTTTTTGTCTGGAGACCGGTCGGGGGAGGCCGCACTGCTTCCGTCGCTCCCCAGTTGGACTCTCGCTGGGACGATTGCAGAGAATAATATAAACTAAGATAAGTTTTTGTCTGGAGACCTTACCAATCGGTCGGTCGAGAGTCCCAGCAATAGATGTCTGGGGAAGCAGAGGATTCACGACTGCGCTCCCTCGTTCAGATGCCCGAACAGGGGACGCAGGAAACAGGGACAGAGAGGGTGGCCGGAAGTTTGTCTACTCCGACCAGCTCCGGCAGTCTCTGTGAGCTCAGGTTCTTTCGATCCGTAGCTGAGAGGAGGATCTCCCTGGAAAATCTTGCACGGAGAGGACACTTGTAGAATTAGCGCCTTGTAGAATTAGCGCCTGATTTTTGAATGGAAGTGGTGGAGCAGAGGAAGATGGCAGAACAGGCGATCGGAAATCGCCTGATTCCGGCAAACTCCGGCACCGGTTCCAGTCGAGCACTGGACCGTTGGATGCGCAACTTTCGGGCGATGCTACAGGTCTTTGAAGTTTCAGACGGTGGTCGGGTTGCCTGCGACGCGGTCTCAGAGGCAGAAACAGGCGGAGGGACTTGGATCAATTCCGACATGCTCCGGCAACGGTTCCGGGCGAGGTTGGGCTTGTTGGATCCGACACTAACCCACGGTGTTGTCTGAGCAGTTTGAGGGCCAGCGGAGACCCGCGTCGGCGGTGGTGTGCAGTTAAATCAGGGGCGCTGGAAATCTTACTATTCCAGTGGGGACTTCCTCTGACGACAAGATATGGCTCGATGGAACCGCAAGCGAGTCGGGGATTCTGTATCCGGTGACGTGAGCTTACTGATGGAAAGGAGAACCTTGATTATGATGGGGAGCGGTGCGCAAGACCAAAAATTTTGGGGGCTTCTGCAAGAGGTAACCTCGCTGCCAAGGGCATCCACGAGTCTCATTCGGAAGGGTTTGCGGCCATTGGTGTGGTCACCAGCAGAAATACAGCAGCTTGGCTTGCAAGAGGGACGAACCACCAAGTGCACCGCACACGGCCGAATGGGCCTAATCCTCAGCAGCAAGAAGAGGGGCAACAAGGCGGGTTGAGGCCCAGTTAGGGGAGCTCCACTGGGCAGAGGGCACGTTGGAGAGGAAGAGACACGATCTAGGTGATTTCCTGGCAGGTGCCAGCGCTTGCATAGTTGCAAGTGGCGCCGACGAAGGGCTCGGTTCCATAGCGTGTCGAACTGTTCCATAGCGTATCGAACCAAACCAAGTCGACGCCAAAAACCCGAATAGACCCGGTTCAGCGGTCGACTCAAACAAACTGAGTGGATCCGAACCCTCCGAAAATGTCCAGAGGCCCCCAGGTCCGGTCTACAACCCGACTCGGACCCCTGTCCAGTAACCCATGACGCGCCTCGGACCCAACCCGACTCGGCATGTTTGTGTGTCCCGCCTCGGTCTTCCATCGCATCCCCACCTGTGTCGCTGTGGCCTTTTCCTTCATTGGTTCTTCCCAAATGCCTTCCTCAGGTGGATGAGCAGGTGGATGAGCAAGTACGTGCTCACAATCGATAACTTTCTTTGAGCGTCGCCTCCTGACGCTCGTGTTAAATCCGGGGATGGCTACGTCGAACGGGAGAAAGGTGAGTTACGGTTTCTGGGGCGGGTTTCCAGAGTGTTTATTTTTATGTTTTTTGTGTTTTTTATTGGATTTTGGATATTTCGAACATGGCAAGTTTTCAAGATTTCTTTCTTATTCTTGTGGTGCTTTTGGAAATCTATGATGCGGATCTGATGTTTTTGTGCATCATCGGATTCGCGCTCTGCTCTTGAGCGGTGCTCCCTCTTTTTTTCCCTCATTGGTTCTTCCCTAATGTCTTCCTTAGGCGGATGAGCCAATACGCGCTCACAGTCGATAACTTCTTTGAGCGTCGCCTCCAGAAGGTTGTGTTATAGTCGGGGATGGCTACGTCGAACAGGGGAAAGGTGAGTTAGGATTTCTAGGGCAGGTTTCAACAGTGTTTATTTTTTTATTTTGCGTTTTTCATTGGATTTCTGGATAATTCAAACATGGGAAATTTAACAGATTTCTTTCTTATTCTTGTGGTGCTTATGGAAATCGTTGATGCAGGATATGGCGTTTTTGTGCATCAACGGATTCAGACTGTCTGCCCTTGAGCGGTGCTCCCTTTCTTTTTCCCCCATTGGTTCTTCCTTAATGCGTTCCTTAGACGGATGAGCCAGCCAGTACGTGATCACAGTCGATAACTTCTTTGTCTCCAGACGCTCATGTTAAAGTCGGGGATGGCTACCTCAAACAGGAGAAAAGTAAGTTAGGGTTTCTCAGGCTGGGATGCTCGATGTCTTGGAACCTTGGCCTTGTCATCCTCTGCCCACTCACAATCTCAAGGACTATGACCTCAAGACAGCTGGGTTGGGACAATTGAAATAGGAAAGTTCTAATTCAATATCAGACGGGGAAGAGAGTTTGATCTTAAAAGCAATCACAAGGGTTTTGATTTTCGTTCTACTTGGTCTTCTTGTAGTGTGCATGATTGTTGTGGGGATGTGCCTAGGGTTCCGACCTTGACTTGCTCTGGTTTTTAAGGATCGGATTTAGGAAAATCAACAATTGAATGAGAATCGAGCCACTCGCTTTTGCCGCCACAGTTTTGGTCCTTATTTTTTTGTTCGGTTTACTAACTACAGTTGTCTTTTCCTGTAGAGCACCTCACTGTCAGTTAACAATATTCTTGCATGTTGTGGGTCTATGTGTGGAGGTGGCTGTGATGGAGGCTGGCCTATCAATGACTGTCAATACTTTGTCCAAAATGGCGTCGTCACAGAAGAGGTATAATATTAAAGATTGATATTCTGTAGCTCGGTCTTTGAATTGTGTAGTAGACATAGTTTCCCAAACGAGTAACCATGTAGAAATCCTTCATCAAATGTGCTGCTGATTGACTTCTTTTGGTATGCATTATACAGTAAGAGCTAAATTTATCCTATGCTTGGGATTCCTTCACGGATATAGCAATCTTTATGCACTATTTTTGAACATAGAAATAATATGCCTAAAGATGGGGATGAGAATGGAAGTGCAGCCGATGTTCTTAAGAAAGGAGATGAGAGGATAGGTTCTGGTCTTCAAGCTGCACAGCTGCATTTTTCACACATCCTCCACTCACATCGGTATTTCCAAAAGTACAACAAGGCTCAAGCTAAGCCAAAGAATGGAAAGGAAGAAGGTTGAAGATGCCCGGCCAAAAAAAACCCTCGTTGCCTGTTCATTGAAAGTTCAACCAAATTTTACATTTGATTCTTGGAATTCATCCTCTGGTGTTGGTTTCGGCTTTGTGTTGAGAGAGAATTTCTTCATTTGAAATTATAAAAAAAGCAAAAAAAAATAAGAAAAGGAACTGATATATGCTGAAAAAACCAAAGTCAACCGGCTGCAATATAGATTTCTCAGCTGAAGCCTTCCTTCTGATTTTCTTTTTCCTTTTTTTTCTACAATCTTATGTGCTACAAATTGTATTAGATATACCATGTTAACCAGTGAGTATAAACTATAAAGTGATTCTCTATCCCTCGAACTTGGCTTGTGAACGTCTCTACTAATAACTCATACTAGAATTCAAAACCAATTCATCATAAGTAGCTAATCAATCATGAAACCATTCATGTAACATACATACACACATAGAAGCTTGAAGGATGCTTGTCCACCAAGAACAGTCCAAGATGCCCGCCCTTCAAAGCTGTCTGTCACCCCCAAACTAGCCTTGTTGATGTCCAAGATGCTCATCTGCCAACCAACAAATTGTCCAATTCACTTGATGTTCTTTAAAGTTTTTAAGCTTGAACGTTAAGCTTCCTAAAAGACATTAATTACACATTTAAAGCGGAAGGTAAAATATAGGATGACTTCATGTAAACTAGCACAGAACTTCCAGGGTCTATTTGGGTCTATATTTTTTATAAAAGATTTTATAGAAGTTCAAATTTTATGATTAAGTTATTGAAGATTCCAAGGAGTAATCATACATAATAAGAACTTATTTGTTTCGATAACTGTTAAGTACTGGGAGTAATTTTACTGGTCGTTCAGATTCTTCTAATGGGACCTTGCATTCTGTAGTAGCATAGGCAGCATTTACTTGTTATGGATGTCCATGCAGAGAAATTTTTCCTATTTTTTAGATGCAACTTTGAACCTAACCTAAATTATGCAATTTGCCAACGTTTTATGTGCGTCTTAAATATCAACCAAATTTTATTGATTGATGCTGAACCACAGCTCAATCAAACTATCAGGGACCAAAACCTGGTCGGATTCAGTTGCATTTGTTTTCAACTTTTTCAATTCTTGAACCTCTGTTTACAATAACTAGGTTTTTTCTTATATATACAATAAATTGTTTGTTTAACGTTTAAGTTTTTAATTAAGATATCTCTTGTTTTTGCAATTTTGAAATCATAGATCAAGGTAAACTACGTATTCTATTTATCCATTTGATAGATGATGCATTGATTTTTTGGTCATGTGACGTTTCCTGTACCATAGTTATGTGTTATTTATAACATTGAGGAATGATGAAGTTGGAAGGATGCGTGAGAATTTACCATTGATCTTGTTTCATAATTCATTTACATTAACTCGTGGACAATGTTACTCTTGGTAAGGTTCTGGCTTTGATTTTGAAAAAGATTGTTGTTAGTCCATAAGTTGATGATGCTTACTGAATAGGCCATCATAATCCAATTGATGCAGCTAGTTGTGTTCGGCCATAAGATGACTTAATTTCCATTGAGACATTCTAAAATCAACAGTATTGCAAGTTCCATTCTTTGTTTGTGGTTGCTATTGATGTGTTTTGCGTATCAATGATGGGTTTTGGCCCTGAGTGAGACTTAGAGATATGTACAAAAGGGATTGAAAATCTGGGTGGTTAGTCTGCCAGACTTACTTAATCTTATTCGGGTTCCTAGCAAAACTTCATTCATGAGGATTGTGCGTACATGGTAACATAAACCAGGCTTGTATTCTTTAGTCTGTTCTTAGTTCACATTTTAAGCTATAGGTTAAACTGTTTAAATATTAGACATACTCATGTTGGTCTCTGTAAAAATCTATGTGGTTCATGGTCACTATATGTTTGGTTTGAGATCCATAATCTATCTGTCGCAGGGACCTTTCTGTTTCCTAGAGGGGAATTAATTTTGATGGAGTTTTTTCGTGCAAACATGCTTCTGGACAGCAATATGAAGAATGCAATGATATAGCTACCAAAGGTGAATGGTGGTTGTTGGATTGATCGTGCGCGCTTTTGCTGTGCAGGAACCTCAAAAGCATTGCTGAATGATCAGGTTCAATACCACTGGCATCCAAGATTTCAAGCATCAAACTGAGGTCGATTCCTCAAAACATTTCTGTGCAATCATATTACGAGAAACACCTGCAGAAAATCCCGTGTTCGACATGAATTCCTCCAAGCGCCTTGCATTTGTCAGGTAGAGGTAACTGATCAAGATTCTACAAACTTAAATAATCGTAATTTCAATGCTAAAGGAAATTGAACAACTGAAATAGGAAATAACGTGGACTGCAACTTTCGAACAATGAAGGCAATTAGAATGACAAACTAGCTCATATTAGGAAGTCAAGAGTGCCGGTGCAGAAATCAAAATGTGAAGTGGATTCTTAATAAACAAACAGTTTATTAGACAGATAAATTTGTTTAACCATCAAAGCTGTTAGTGTTAAAAATCACAAGACGGAGACAGAGAGAGAGAGAGAGCTGAGAGTTAGGCTGGCATCTTAGGTGCACGCCTAGTGTGTCTGCCAGGGTTGTGCACGCTTCGCGGTCTGGGGCGTGCGCTCCAAATAACACCGGCTGTATTTTCGGCTGGTTTTCATGATTAGTTACAATAATGTATACCGGTGGCAAAAGTCACCGTTATAGGTCTACAGCGGTGAAAGTATCCAACGGCGACAAACAGCACCGGTAGAAGTGTGATCTAGCGGCGAATAATGTCATCGGTATAAGCGGCTGTAGCGTCGGGAAAAAGCACCGGTATAGACAAATACCGGTTGTCTTCGTCGCCGCTATTGAGCTATAACGGTGGTTGTTCGGTAAGCATATCTTCCCTTCTTGTTGTACAACAAGAACCAGCTTAAATTTGAAGTGCTTCGTTTAACCTTTTTTTGTATATAATTCAAACAGTTAAATACAAGATTCCCATACCTTAAAATATGCCTGTTACCATTCAAATTTGGTGTATATTTATATTTTTCAGATTCACGATACATGACGGCGTGGGTCTGTCAGTATTGTTTAGAAATCAGGGAAGTCTATGGGATCAGTTATAGGTGTGCCAAAATATTTAAAGAAATTTACCATCGGTTGCATCTAAATTTAATCAGGAGAAAACAAACGTTGCATCTGGTATTTAATTGATCGTGGGAGTGCAGATCTGTCTGAAGTAATTGCATTGACGTTCAAGTCAAATTATGCTGACAGTTAAGTAATAAGTGAATAAACGTGCCTTGTAACATCGTGTAACACTAGATCTTCTTTCCAAACAGGACCGGTGTAAAATCTTGTCTTTAAAAGCAGATCTTCCAATGATAAAGGGCGTTTGTCGTTCTCGACTTCAGATTTCAGGGTCTCATTAGTTTACAGTCATGATTCAGGCAAATTGTTGATGTGAGAACAATAAATGTAAAAATCTCTTGTTTCCGAAGTTCGCATGAGTCTTAACTCAGGGGAGATTTAAGATGCAACCCAGTATTTTCACAATGTAATTTACGCATCTTTACTGGTGCTGCCGTACTTTCTTCTGCTGAATCTATTGTCATATGTTAGTTCGGTTGATACTGGTGTAAGGTGCAATAAGAAGAGTGTTGTCAATATGGTTACTGGGGATGCTTCGAGGTGATCCAGTTTCTATGACTAATCAGTCATGATCGAAAGCGTCAAGCACACAAGCAGGATCATTGCTGACTGGACTGGACTTCAACTTGTTGTATAGTGCCATTCCGATTCGAGATTGAAGGCATTTCAAAGGTACCGTTTGCTTCATGAATGGAACCTGTTATCTGGATCTGCACATGATTTGCAGATTCAAAGATTAATTAAATGAACTCTTACTCTGGCATTATTAGAAGGGAAAGAGTAAGTTTTGCACAATATTCATCAAGTGACTAATATAGGTTCTTTTCGATCTTCAAAATCAACAGTTGTGAACTTGGCAAAACTTGTAGGACATGCTTCTCGCTTGTTATATTATCAGTTGATTAAACCGTTTTTTGTTTATGAAATAGACATGGTAACTAACTTTAGGACTTATTATGGACAGAAAGCAGTCCTGTTTTGGTTTTCTTAACTTGTTTGATGTGTAAAATTTAATTCAGTGTATTGGTCCGTCGCTGCCTTTCTCAGCTTCCAATATTTGACTTAGGAAACCAACCACTTGACCTTAATTCTCATTGTTTTACATTTAAATCATGTCCCAGTGCAGAACCCATCTCATAACATTGAGCAAGAGCACTCGCTAGGTTCCTACACCTTTGAGGGTATTTGGTTGAGTTTGATCACCACCAAGTATTCTGGCTAGTCCGAAGACTGAAATTTTTGGGTTCATCTCTCCATCGAGAAGAATGTTGCTTGTTTTGAGATCCCTGTGGATCACTTTGAGCCTAGATTCTTGATGGAGATACTGAAGCCCCCGAGCAATCCCCATCACTCTCTCGAAGCGTCTCTCCCAGTTCAACGGCGGTCGAGTGTTTGATCTGCACATTGTTTACAACAGTTCATTCAGGATGAACATTCAAAAACGAAGTCATAGAGTCTTGCTGCTATACACGTTTACATGTGGACAGTAGATGGGAAATGTTTCTTGCAGCTTGTGAAAATTGGGAACTTGCTTTGATCAGATTGAACTATATTATATAGATGGAGAAGCATAATTGATTTCACGTCAATCGGCCGAACAGTGGTTTCATGATGAACAGTATTCATATTTCTTGATGTTCTTGCCGTAGAACTAATTGTGCAAATGCGATCTCTTGCGAAAAGCCCCTAAAGCTTAATATTAATTCATGTTACAGATAAAACTTCAGTAAGTGCAAAAGCGCTTTTCTAATTCATTTGAATCTATATATTTCGCGTTCCTGATATTTGTTCTTAGGCATTCCATGACGGAAAGCCCATCTTTGCGGCAAAACTGCAGTTCAATCAAATTTGACTGTTCCGGTTAACAATTTTAAAGAGTATAATCTCAAGATTGGATGTTTCCCTGATTAAGGAAAAACTGAGGTTTAAGTGAGACAACTTGAAACAAATAATGAATCTGGAAAATAGTTAATAACGTAATATGGAAAAAGCATGAAACCATTCTAGCACTTCAAACTTATGTATAATTTCAGTCAAAAGCTTGAAACCATTCTAGCACATTGAATTTCTTCATTCTAGAAGAGACCTCATGTTACCAGGCTTCACAAGTAGTGCGTTTTTTTAGTTTGCTTTGCTTCTTTGTTTTAATTTCAAGATAATACACAGTTTTTATGCTCACAAGAACAGAACTGATTATCAAATGAATAATCTGCTACTTCATTTCAGAATTTGATAATTTAAAGTAAAGAAAAACGAGATATATTCGAAAATAAATTCTAAAACGCGAGATTTTGATTTCCAACGCAGTTTTTCAAAAAAACGGTCGGATCGAAAAAACGCGTCTTCTTTTACGCTTCTTCTGTTTGGAGCCCACGCCCCACGGTGGCATTATTTGTAATTTCAAAAACATTTTAATGGTATAAGCGGAATAAATTTTATAAAACGATAAAGTTAAAAGTTAAAAAGCCTTCATCGACTGAGAGGAAAGAAGTCGAAACAGGAAAACTCGTCGGCATTTAGGGTTTTGCAAATTTCCGACTTCCAAGACGCCAGTCCGATGGAAAGGTGGTACTTGCCGACGGACCGGTGCGTTTTCCGCCACCCAGCAGATCTCCGACCGGCGAGAAGCAGCCACAGCGGTAGGATTCGATTACAAACGATGGTTTTTTTTGTCTATTTGTGTTGGATCCCTTAGCTTATTGTGCCTTGGTTTTTTGTTGGTTTTTTGGTTTTTTTTTTTGTTTAGCTATGCATTCTGTCTGTCAAAAACTCTTTGGTTTTTGTTTTTGGATTTTCTGTGCCGTGGAATAGTTAACGCGTTACTTGTATTTCCTATTTTTTTTATTTCTGTGGAATCCATGTTTTGTGCATAGCTCTTCGGCTGAAGACTGGTTTCGGTTTCCTTTTGTGTTTGATGGCCTGGAATTTTGATTCCAGAATTGAAAAAGACTTGTTTGATGAAATGATAATTAAAAATCTGGAATTCAATTTAATCTGAAAAAGTTGCGGATTGCTAAATTAATTATACCTTATTGTTCTTGCTATTTTTTTCTATTTTTCCAATTACTAGAAGTTCTTTTTAGGCCCTTATTTGACAGTCTTCTTGAACTTATGGCCCTTATTTTAAAAATTGTAAAAGATATTAGTTTCCATTTTTTGACTATGGCAAAAGATGTGCCTAAAAATGCACTTTTTTCTTTGATGATAGAAGAACCTTAAAAAACTACACTACTTAGGTGTGGTGGTTTTCGAACATTTGTGTAGTTGTAAACGTAATGTGGATTTATATATATATATATATATATATATATATATATATATATATATATATATATATATATATATATATATATAGATGATGTTTCTACATTGAACAGTCAAATGTTAAATATAATCACGTATTTAAAAAAAGGACATGATGTTGAGTTCAAATACATATATAAGCTTCAAAATCTAAAATATTCTTCTTATCAACCACCCCCTTAATCATCTTTTTGGAATCTTGTATGTAAAGGTTCAGACTGGATTTATTTATTTACCGAACTACTTACTTTTGGAAGGTGTGGTAATAGGCGTGTGTGTTTTGATTTGTATGGTGAAAAGTCCTTCATCTAACTTTATCGTCTCTTCTTAGGTACTTGATTTTTTGGGTGTTGAAATATTTTGGAAAGTCAATAATAGCTAAGTTGGTTGCATCTATTTCTTAGATCTATATATATATATATATATATATATATATATATATATATATATAGATGATGTTTCTACATTGAACAGTCAAATATTAAATATAATCACGTATTTAAAAAAAGGACATGATGTTGAGTTCAAATACATATATAAGCTTCAAAATCTAAAATATTCTTCTTATCAACCACCCCCTTAATCATCTTTTTGGAATCTTGTATGTAAAGGTTCAGACTGGATTTATTTATTTACCGAACTACTTACTTTTGGAAGGTGTGGTAATAGGCGTGTGTGTTTTGATTTGTATGGTGAAAAGTCCTTCATCTAACTTTATCGTCTCTTCTTAGGTACTTGATTTTTTGGGTGTTGAAATATTTTGGAAAGTCAATAATAGCTAAGTTGGTTGCATCTATTTCTTAGATCCTAGGGCGTGCATCTCCTGGAACTTATATGATGTTTTTTCATATACCTTTTTTTAGTCATGATGTGTGCAACTCACTTATTTCTTGTTGTCTGTAGCTAGAAATGGGTCTTTCAAATCCTTACAGTAGTTCACGCGCGATTGAACTTCGTGCATTGACCAGGCTACTTTGGCATGGACAGCAGGTCATGTGTTGGCAACTAGCGGCCTGGATGGTTCATGAACTTCTTTCACGATCAATATGGAAAATTTTTTATTAGGAGGTATTGTTCTTTTTCCCAAACAGTTGAACAATCACTAGGATTGACGGTTTTTCTTATATATATTATGCATGATCTTTTTTGTGTTTAATACATATGAGAGCCTCATATATACATATGTGTGTGTGGGTGGGTGGATGGGTGTACATTTAATATGCATGCTTGTATACGTGAATATATGTAACTCTTTTAGATTCTTTATTTTTCTGTATTATTATATTTTCAGCTGAGTTGGAGCTAGTCCAGTGGGTGGTTCTTCTCATACTTCGTTGTTTTTTATTATTTTTGGATGTATATATAGACCATGATATCTTTTTGTAAATATTCTGTTTTTACAGCTTCTTCGGATTTCAATTACATTATTCTTATTCTCCATTTCCTTTGTGATTTGGCGTTAGTGCCCATCATTGTGAGATTGTTGTGGGTTTGTGTATGTGACTGTTATCAGTCTTCTTTTCATGGTATTAGAGCCTGGGTTGTTTATGCTGTTGTGCATAGCTATTCAGCTAAGGCCTTATTTTCAGTTGTCTTTGTTTTTCTTTTATGATTTTATCATTTATGAATTATCATTTTTTTTAAGATGAAAGATTTATGATGTTACGTCTATTTGGATCAGTCTATTTGCATTGGATTTTTCTGCCTATTTGTGTTGGATTTTTTAATTTATTGTGTCTTGGCATTTTGTTTTGTTGTTTTGGTTTTTTTTTTAGCTATGCATTCTGTCCCGTTGGAAACCCTGTCCATTAGAAACGGAGCTATGCATTCTGCCAGTTAGAAACTCTTTCGTTTTTGTTTTTGGATTTTCTGTACCATGGAATAGTTAATGCGTTACGTGTATTTCTGATTTTTTTCTTTTTATTTTTGTGGAATCCATGTTTTGTACATAGCTCTTCGGCTGAAGACTGATTTTTTAGTTCGATGTTTCGTTTCTTTAGAAGGGGTTAATATAGTATAACTCGATAACTTGATAATAGTTAGTATTTCATACTTATATGGACGTGAGATTCAATGTTTGGTGAATAAATTGTATGCTGTTGTGCATAACTATTCAGCTAACGCCTTATTTTCAGTTGTCTTTGTTTTGCTTTTTATGATTTTATCATTTATGAATTATCATTTTTTTTAAGATGAAAGATTTATGATGTTACGTCTATTTGTATTATATTTTTCAGTCTATTTGCATTGGTGTTGGATTTTTATATTTATTGCGCCTTGGATTTTGTTGGTTGTTTTTTTTTTTCAGTTATGTTTTCTGTCCCGTCAGAAGCTCTCTCTGTTAGAAACTGACCTATGCATTCTGTCCGTTAGAAACTCTTTGGGTTATGTTTTTGGATTTTCTGTGCTGTGAAATAGTTAAGGCGTTATGTGTATGTCTGATTTTTATTTTTGTTTAATTTCTCTGGAATCCATGTTTTGTTCATATCTTTTAGTTCGATGTTTCGTTTCTATAGAAGGGGTTTAATAAAGTATGACACTAATAATAGTTATTATTTCATACTTTATAGACGTGAGACTCAATGTTTGGTGAATAAATATTATGCTGTTGTGCAGAGCTATTCAGCTAAGGGCTTATTTTCAGTTGTCTTTGTTTTACTTTTATGATTTTGTCATTTATGAAATATGACTTTTTTAAGATGAAAGATTTATGATGTTAAGTCTATTTGCATTCGATTTTTCAGTCTATTTGCTTTGTATTTTTCTGTCTATTTGCATTGGATTTTTCAGTCTATTTATGTTGGGTTTTTTATTTTATTGTGCCTAGCCTTTTTGTTGGTTGTTTTGTTTTTTCTTTAGCTATGCATTCTCTCCCATCAGAAACTCTGTCCGTTAGAAACTGAGTTATGCATTCTGTCCATTAGAAACTCTTTGGTTTTTGTTTTTGGATTTTCTGTGCCATGGAATATTTAATACCTTACGTGTATTTCTGATTTTTTTTTTAATTTATGTGGAATCCATGTTTTGTGCATAGCTCTTTGGCTGAAGACTGATTTTTTTGTTTGATGTTTTGTTTCCATAGAAGGGGTTAATTAGTATTACACTATAACTTAATAATAGTTTGTTTTTCAAATTTTATAACTTTTTTTAATTATATGTGTATTTCTGATTGTTTTTTTTATTTCTGTGGAATCCATGTTTTGTGCATTGCTCTCGGCTGAAGACTGATCTTTTAGTTTGGTGTTTTGTTTCTATGGAAGGGGTTAGCGGTTATTATAGTATGGCACTATAACTTGATGTTTGGTGAGTAAATATTATGCTTTTGTGCATATCTATTCACCTAAGACGTTATTTTCAGTTGTCTTTGTTTTGCTTTTATGATTTTATCATTTATGAATTATAATTTTTTTTAGATGAAAGATTTTTTATTTACGTCTATTTGCACTGGATTATTCAATCTATTTGCATTGGATTTTTCAGTCTTTTTATATTGGATTTTTATTTTTTTTGTGCCATGGCTTTTTGTTGGTTGTTTTTTTTTTTTTTTGGCTATGCATTCTGTCCCGTCAGAAGCTCTATTTGGTAGAGACTAAGCCATGCATTCTGTCCGTTAGAAACTCTTTGGTTTTTGTTTTAAGATTTTCTGTGCCGTGTAATAGTTAATGCGTTACAGTACTTCTGATTTTTTTTTTAATTGTTGTGGAATCCATGTTTTGTACATAGTTCTTCGGCTGACGACTGATGTTTTAGCTTGATTTTTTGTTTCCATAGAAGGGGTTTGTATAGTATTACACTATAACTTAATAATAGTTAGTATTTCATAATTTATAGACGTGAGATTCAATGTTTGGTGAATAAATATTATGCTGTTGTGCATAGCTATTCAGCTAAGGCCTTATTTTCAGTTGTCTTTGTTTTACTTTTATGATTTTATCATTTATGATTTCTGATTTTTTTAAGATGAAAGATTTATGATGTTAAGTCTATTTGCATTGGATTTTTTAGTTTCTTGTGCCTTGGCTTTTTGTTGGTTGTTTTTTTTTTGTTAGCTATGTGTTCTGTCCCATCAGAAACTCTGTCCGTTAGAAACAAAGCTATGCATTCTGTCCATTGGAAACTCTTTAGTTTTTGTTTTTGGATTTTCTATGCCATGGAATACTTAATGCGTTATGTGTATTTCTGATTTTTTTTTTAGTTTCTCTGGAATCCATGTTTTGTGTGTGACTCTTCGGCTGAGGACTGATTTTTTAGTTTGATGTTTTGTTTCCATAAAAGGGGTTAATAAGCATTACACTATAAGTTAATAATAGTTAGTATTTCATACTTTATAGACGTGAGATTAATGTTTGGTGAATAAATATTATGTTGTTCTATGTCACACGGGTGCGGATGTGATACGAGTGCGGATATGGGGATACGGGTGCGGATACGGCAAATTTCAAATTTTTTGGATACGCGGACACGGCTACATTAAATATTATAAAAAATGATAAGATTAAAAAAAACATTAAATTAATAGTTCACTCTTACAATCTTGTTAGAAAATGTGTTTTATCACAAAAGTACTGAATATCTGAAATGATTGTTCATGGAAATAATTGGATGCATCATAAAAAATTGATAAAATGAAAAAAAAAACATTAAATTAATGACTTTTATTTTTTGCCGAGTCCTTGCTGTGTCCGCCCCCGTATCCCCGTGTCTGCCTGTCGACACGGATACGTGGGCTATTTTGCCGTGTCCGTGTGACATAGATGCTGTGGTGCATAGCTATTCGTCTAAGGCCTTATTTTCAGTTGTCTTTGTGTTACTTTTATGATTTTATCATCTGTCTAATGATTTTCTGAAGTAATTGCACTGACGTTCAATTGAAATTAAGCGAAAAGTTAAATAATAAACGGGAGTTGTAAGATCGTGTAACATTACATCCTCTATCCAAACAGAAACAATACTGGTGTAAAATCTAGTCTTTAAAATCAGATTTCCCTTCTAAAGTTCAGATTTCAGGGTCGCTTTAGTTTACATTCATATTTCTGGCAAATTGTTGATGTGACAACCATAAATGTAAAATCTCTTGTTCCTAAAGTTGGCATGAGTCTCAACTCTGGGTGGACTTAAGATGCAACCCTCTATATTCATTATGGACCAAAGTGCAGCGTCTTACTCCTATCTGGCTATCTCTTAATTTCTTCTTGAATCTGGGCAACTAATTTCCCTTCTCTTTCATTATCTTCTTTTTCGAGATTTGTTTTTATATTATCAATTAGTTTAGATTAGGTGGTGGTGTTGGTTTTGCATTTTGAGATGAGGTCTACTTAACTTTGCAATGTTTTGATTGCTCAAGTTTTGCAGAAAGAGTAACAGAGATCAAAAAACAGTGACTAATTGCCCAACAGAAAAAAATATGCTAGTCCGCAAAAATCACAAGGAAGTGAGCTTCTCCATGCTCAGGCGGAAGGTTCACTACAATAGACATTAGATCTAGAACGGGCCCATCCTAAATCCTTGCGGCATCTTTCTTTCGTTTCTCTTCAAACCCTAAATCATCCTCTGTCTCTCTCTCTCTCCCCCCCTTACACTCCATTGTTTGCCCTCTCTCACGATCAATCGTCACAACTCCCTCTCTTTCTCAAATCTAGATCGCTATCTCATCCAAGGAATGAAACTATTTTTTTTCCAACAAAGATTTGCTTTACTAAATGCCAAGCAGAATCAGATTCACAAGATTGAGGTAATGTGGCTCTAACTTGCCTATTTTATGTTTCTTTCTAATCTCCTTTCTATCTCAATTAACGGCAACTTTTACATTCGATTCATGGAGTTTGGTGTAATGGTTGGGTTTTTTGTTATTTCATTCATGAATCGTTTCTGGTTCTGAATGTGTGTTTCTTCATTTTCGCCGTCTCCTTCCTGGCATTTATCAAGATTGACCGAAATTGGCTTCAGAATCACGTCGCATCTGTCTATTTGTTTTATAACAAGAACTTGGATCATTATTTCAAATTAAATTGAATGGATGCCGATGTTTGGAATGGAAATATGGTTTCAAAAATGAAAGTGCAAGTCAGTAACATAAACGGTGCAATATGGTGTATATGGCAGTGTGTATGTGACAATTGGTCTTTTGTTAACGGCAGTTGGTTTCCTTGAATTAAAATTTATCAATTCTTGTTATCAGACCTGTCAATTCCATATATGTACTTCCGATTGTTCAAACGACGAAGATGTGGGAAGATTTGGGGATAGACACCGAGGTAGATGAAGATCGAGGTTCCAAGATGCTATGATGGAAGAAAGAAGAACATCGACGATCCCTTTCTCTTTGGTTGAATTCCCAAGGTACGACGATCCCATGACACATTGCAGTTCCAGTTCTGTAGCCTGTAGGTTTGTGTATGTCGTCTCGCTCTTGTTCTCTTTTAGCTTTTGTATCTAATCTTTCATCCATGGGAAGGGCCTGGTTAGGTCTTTCAAATGCGATTCACGTGGTGTGCATTTTGTAAGCTTGTGCGTCTCCCTTGAAAAGCTAGAACTCTTTACGGTTCCGATCTTTCATTTGTGCGCATTGGCGCGATCGTTAAGCTTTTTTTAAAGGCTTCGGTCTTCGCTAATTCTGTGTTGTCTCTCGTTGATCTTGTGTGGCTTGCTCATTAAGCTTCATGCCTTTGTCAAATTATGGACCTAATTGAAATAGGAAAGTTCTAATTTAACATCAAACGGAGGAGAGGGTTTGATTTCAACGGATCCTTAGAAGCAACCACAAGGGTTTCGATTTTAGTCGTACTTGGTCTTCTTGTAGTGTGCATGATTGTTGTGGGGATGTGCCTAGGGTTCCAACCTTGACTTGTTCTGGCTTTTAAGGATCAGGTTTAGGAAAATCAACAATTGAATGAGAATCGGGCCACTTGCTTTTGCCGCCAGTGTTTCGGTCTTATTTTTCCAGTGTTTTGGTCTTTTTTTTTTTGTTCGGTTTCCTCACTACAGTTATCTTTTCCTGTATAGCACCTCACTGGCAGTTAACACTATTTTGTGAAAATCTCTGTGGTTAAGGGTTCAAAACTTCAATTATTGGGCATAATCTTGTTGATCTGTGTGAAGATCTCTATGGTTCATGGTCTCTATATATTTGGTTTTGAGATCCATAATTTATCAGCTATAGGGACCTTCCTGTTCTAGAGGGGAATTTAAGGGAATTAATTTTGTTGTATTTTTTTCATGCAAACACGAAGAGGCTTCCGTACAGCAATATAAAGGATGACAATGAGATAGCTACTAAAGGTGAATGATGTTTGTCGTTGGATTGCTCATGCACACTTTTGTTGTGAAGGCGCAACAAACTGAGGCTGATTCCTCAAAACGTCCTTCATTTCTGTGCGAAGCACCCTCAGACAATCCCATGTTTGACACGATTTCCTCCAAGCACTTTGCATTGCATATCTTAGGTAGAGGTAACTGATCGACTCAAATAATGTAATTTCACTGTTAAAGGAAATTCGATAATTGAAATAGGAAATGATGTGGACTGCAACTTTTGATCAATGAAACAAATTAGGGTGACAAAATATCGAATATTAGGAACTCTGAGTATGAACAGACCTGTATAAGCATAAACCTCGTTGGATATGTTAGCAATCCCCTTCCTATTTGTCATTGTTGCACCAAAGAGTAAACAAAAAAATTATGAAATATGACAATATAGAAGCATTAATCACAAAACCAAGAGGAAGAGACAGAGAGGGGTAAGCCGGCACCTGAGGTGCACGCCTCATTCATGGAGGTGTGCGCTTCAAATGAAAATGGCAGTATGTTTTATTTGTTGCAAAATCGGTTATAATATGATATACCGGTGGCTAGTATCACCGTTGTAGATCTATAGCGGCGAAGATATATAGCGGGGCTAATTGTCACCGCTATAAGTGGGATATAGCGGGGAGGCTAATCGCTGGTATAAGTTAGTCTAGCGGCGAGGTAAATCACTGCTATAGATTTATACCGATTCATTTGTTCCCCGGCATTGACGTATAGCGGTGGCTTTTGCCATTTTATGTCTTCCGTTCTTGTCATGCTTGTGGGCGAGTCATTGCCGCTTCCAGTGCCGACGGAACCTACATGTTCAATGAAAAGATGTGTCAAGGATTCAAACATATCACCATCGTCAGTAAATAGAGTTACAACCATTGGGATTACTTCTAGCTGTAAAATAAATCAATAGTGCCTTCTCGAGACTAACCAAAAAAGAAACTGAACCAGGCAATCTCTACTCGCTTCATATAGGCGAGTGTCTTAGACAGAAGCAAGCTTGAGAAAATTCGGAAACTCGTTAGTTTGTATAGTGAGAAAGTAAAACTTGTCTGCTTTTCTTCTTGTGCAATTCTCTCTTTTATGTTTGTTTGTCTTGTAATCTTTTATTTCTCATGCAGGTTCACAAAAATGGTTTGCCTTTCAAGGACGGACGAGGATCTGAAATTGCTGCGAACTAAATCGAAGATTGTTTTTTTCTTGGGTTTTTGGCTGTCGGCAACACATTGTCATGGTCAATATTTTGACAATGACGGCCATGGTTACTTATCCTGCTTCTCTCTTCACTAGCTTCAAGAACGGGACCATTCAAATCAAATATCTATCAGGTGGGATGCGTGATCAGCAAGCTTTATTGCCATTGGGGGCAACTCTCTCTCGTTCTGTCTCTTAATTAGACGCATACTAGCTGAAATGACCTCCAATTGCAGACCCATTGATCAGGGAAGCGGGCTCATTGTTGGGTGTCTCAAACTCTGCTAGTCGAATGTAAATAGCGTCAACACTTCCATCAGACAACTGTTGTAGATCGAAAATATCTCCTTTCCACAGGGAACACACAGGCTGTCCATGAGGAAGCTTTCAAGCAAGCCGATCTACATCCCTCGGTGCTTTCCGCTACTGTTACAACACTGGGATTGGAAGGACGCCTCATCCCCGTCTGCAAGGCAAACTGGTCGGTTTTTGCAGCCCAACTTTTTCTTCCTGCTGCACCTTCCAGACCAATCATTTAGCTCCCAATCTGTAAAAAATGCAGGCTCGAACCCGCCGAGGCACTTGCAGTGGTTCAATCTGATCTCCCTATGACAAACCCCAAAAGCTCCACAGAGGCCATAGACACGAGAGATTTGATCCTCTGCGGGCCCAACCCAGAAATGTAACGACTGTAGTTTACCCTTCGCTCATATGAATAGCTTGTCCGGTCCCCTGTAATCGACCACGTACCTAAAAGATGTGGCGTTTTCCACTTTCTTTTTACTATGTAAGTGAAATAACTTACATTTTCGTTTGAGGTACCTTTGCTCTTCTAGTTACTAAAATTTTCCCTTTTATTTATGGAGTACCTTTTTTACAACCATTTTTTCTTTTTCTTTTTTTTTCAAAAAAACCTTTCCTTTTCTTGTTTTTTCGAAAGGATGCATGCACATATGGACCAAAGTGTAGCGTCCTACTCCTATCTGACTATTTCTTAATTTCTTATTGAATCTGGGTAACTAATTTCCCTTCTCTTTCATTATCTTCTTTTTTGAGATTTGGTTTGACATTATCAATTCGTTTAGATTAAGTGGTGTTGTTGGTTTTGCATTTTGAGATGAGGTCTACTTAACTTTGCGATGTTTCGATTATTAAGTTTTGCTTACAAAAAAGAGAGTAACTCATTGCCCAACAGAAAAAAAATATGCTAGTCCGCAAAAATCACAAGGAAGTGAACTTCTCAATGCTCAGGCCGAAGGTTCACTACAATAGAAATTAGATCTAGAACCGGCCCATCCTAAATCCATCTATTAGAAGTTCTTACACTTCCGAAAACACCTCTGTGAGTCTGTTCACCATAAATCCTTGTGGGCTGTGGCATCTTTCTTTCGTTTCTCTTCGAAACCCTAAATCCTCCGCTGTCTCTCTCTTGCCTCTGCCTCTCTCTCTCTTCCCTCCTTACGCTCCATTGCTTGTCATCTCTCACGATTAATCGTCACAACTCCCTCTCTTTCTCAAATCTAGATCGCTATCTCATCCGAGGGATGAAACAATTTTTTTTCCAACAAAGATTTGCATCACTAAATGCCAAGCAGAATCAGATTCACAAGATTGAGGTAATGTGGCTCAAACGTGCCTATTTTCTGTTTCTTTCTAATCTCCTCTCTATCTCAATTACCGGTAACTTTACATTCGATTCACGGAGTTCGGTGTAATGGTTGGGTTTTTGTTATTTCATTCATGAATCGTTTCTGGTTCTGAATGTGTGTTTCTTCATTTTCGGCGTCTCCTTTCTGGCATTTATCCAGATTGACCGAAATTAGCTGCAGAACCACGTCGCATCTGTCTATTTGCTTTATAACAAGAACTTGGATCATTATTTCAAATTAAATTGAATGGATGCCGATGTTTGGAATGGCAATATGGTTTCCAGAATGAAAGTGCAAATCAATAACGTAAACGGTGCAAATGGTGTATATGGCATAGTATGTTTGTGCACAATTGGCCTTTTGTTAACGGCGGTTGGTTTCCTCGAATTAAAATTTGTCAATTCCTGTTATCAGCCTATCAATTCCATATATGTACTTCCGATTGTTCAAACGACAAAGATGTGGGAGGATTTGGGGATAGACACCGATGTAGATGAAGATGATGAAAGGTCGAGGTTCCGAGATGCTATGATGGAAGAAAGAAGAACATCGACAATCCCTTTCTCTTTGGTTGAATTTCCAAGGTACGACCCCATGACACATTGCCGTTCCAGTTCTGTAGCCTGTAGGTTTCTATGTATCGTCTCGCTCTCGTTCTCTGTTAGCGTCTGTGTCTAATCTTTCATCCATCGGAAGGGCCTGGTTAGGTCTTTCAAATGCGACACGTGGTGTGTATGTTGTAAGCTGTGCGTCCCTTGAAAAGCTAGAACTCCTAAGGATTCCGATCTCTCATCTGTGCGCATTGCCGCGATCGTTAAGCTTTCTGAAGGATGTATGGTTGTTTGTTGCACAAAATTGCAGCGGATATTTGTCTTCTACACTTTTGTGCAATGAAATATGCTCTCCTTCTGTCAACCAGCTGCAATATAGATTTCTTCGCTGAAGCCTTCCTTCTGTTTTTCTTTTTTCTTTTTTTCTGTCTCTACATTCTTATGTGCTACTAATTGTATTAGATATAACATGTTAACGAGTTAGAATATATTCTTTATCCCTCTAACTCGGCTTGTGAACATCCCTACTAATAACACATACTTGAAGTCAAAACCAATTCAGCATAAGTAGCTAATCAATCATCAAACCATTCATGTGACACGCACACGCACACGCACACGCACATGCACATAGAAGCTTGACCACCAAGAACAATCCAAGATGCCTGCCCTTCAAAGCTGTTTATCACCCTTAAACTTGCCCTGTTGATGTCCAAGATGCTCATCTGCCAACCAACAAACTGTCCAATTCACTTGATGTTCTTTAAAGTTTTTAAGGTTGAATGTTAAGTTTCCTGAAAGACATTTATTACGCATTCAAAGCGGAAGGTAAAATATAGGCTGACTTCACCTAAACTGACACAGAACTTCCAGGGCATATTTGGGTCTATATTTGTTATTAAAGATTTCATAGAAGCTCAAATTTGATGAGTAAGTTATTTGAAGATTCCAAGGAGTAATCATGCATAATAAGAACTTATTTATTTCGATAACTATTAAGTACTGAGAGGAATTTTACTGGTCATTCAGATTCTTCTAATGATCTTTGCATACGTAGTAGCATAGACAGCATTTACTTGTTATGGATGTTCATGGAGGGAAATTTTTCCTATTTTTTATATGCAACTTTGAACCTAACCTACATTATGTAATTTGGCAACGTTTCAAGCGTGTCTTGAATATCAACCAAATTCTGTTGATTGATGATGAATCACATCTCAATCAACTATCAGGAACAAGAACCCGTTCAGATTCAGTTGCATTTGTTTTCAACTTTTTCAATTCATGAACCTCTGTTTACAATGACAAGGTTTTTTTTTATATATATATATTAAATTGTTTGTTTAATGTTTAACTTTTTAATTAAGAAGTCTCTTGTTTTTGTAATTTTGAAATCATAGATCAAGGTAAACTACGTATTCTATTTATCCATTTGATAGATGATGCATTGACTTTGGTCATGTGACGTTTCCTGTACCATAGTCGCTTCTAGATCCATGTGCAGCTCTGTAAGAAAAAAAAAATGTGGGGTCCATATCTGATCATGGAAGCTCTCTGATCATTCGTAGTTATATGTTATTTATAACATTGACGGAAGATGAAGTTGGAAGGATGCATGAGAGTTTACCATTGATCTTGTTTCATAATTCATTCACATTAACTCGTGGATAATGTTGCTCTTGGTAAGTTTCTGGCTTTGATTTTGAAAAAAAACTGTTAGTCCATAAGTTGACGATGCTCATTGAATAGGCCACCATAATCCAATTGATGCAGCTAGTTGTGTTCGGCCATAATATGTCTTCAAACCATCAATTATGTTGGTGGTTCTATTTCGATTGAGACATTCTAAAATCAATAGTATTGCAACTTCCATTTCTTTGATTGTGGTTGCTGTTGATGTATTTTGCTTATCAATGATGGGCTTTTGGCCCAGACTGAGTCTTAGAGATGTGTACAAAAGGGATTGAAAATCTAGGTGGTTAAGTTTGCTGGAGACTTACTTAATCCTTATTAGGTTTCCTAGCAGAACTTCGTTCATGAGGTTGTGCATACATGGTAACATAAACCAGAAGGGAAGAGGGAATCATCTGAACTAGTTTGGTTGAGAGCAAGGCTTGTATTCTTTAGTGAGTTCTTAGTTCACATTTTAAGCTCTAGGTTAACTGTTCAAATATTAGACATACTCATGTTAGTCTCTATAAAAACCTCTCTGGTTCATGGTCACTATATGTTTGGTTTGATATCCATAATTTGTCTGTTGCAAGGGACCTTTTCTGTTTCGTAGAGGGGAATTTAAGGGAATCAATTTTGAGGGAGTTCTTTCATGCAAACACCAACATGCTTCTGAACAGCAATATGAAGAATGGCAAATGATGTAGCTGCCAAAGGTGAATGGTGGTTGTTGTTGGATTGCTCGTGCACACTTCAGAAGCAAGTCCCAACTTCCATTGGTTGCGGAATGATCAGGTGCAATACCACAGGCATCCTAGATTTCAGGCATCAAACTGAGGTCGATTCCTCAAAACATTTCCTTCATTTATGTGCAATCATATTACGAGAAACACCCGCAGAAAATCCCATGTTCGACATGAATTCCTCCAAGCGCTTTGCATTTGTCAGCTAGAGGTAGAGGTAACTGATCAAGATTCTACATACTTAAATAAACATAATTTCAATGCTAAACGAAATTGAACAATTGAAATAGGAAATAATGTGGACTGCGAACAATGAAGCCAATTAGAATGACAAACTATCCGATATTAGGAAGTCTGAGTATGAAAGAGTGCAAGTACCTTCAGTGCAGAAATCAACATATCAAGTCGATTTTTCATAAACAGTTTATTAAACAGATAAATGTGTTTTAGCATCAAAGATATATGTGTTAAATTACCAGAGAGAGAGAGAGAAGAGAGGTAGGCTGGCAGCCTGGCACCTTAGGTGCACGCTTCACGGACTGGGGCGTGCGCTCCAAATAACACCGGCTGTATTTTCAGCCGGTTTGCATGATTAGTTTTAATAACGTATACCGGTGGCTAATATCACCGTTATAGGTCTACAGCGGTGAATACTTCCAACGGCGACAACCAGCACCGGTAAAAGTATGATTTAGCGGGGGAAAGTATCATCGGTATAAGCAAGTATAGCGTCCGAAAAACGCACCGGTATAGACAAATACCGGTAGTCTTCGTCGCCGCTATTGAGCTATAACGGTGATTTTTTGCCAAGCATGTCTTCCGTTCTTGTTGTTTAACAAGAATCAGCTTGAATTTGAAGTGCTTCGTTTAGCTTTTGTTTTATATATAATTCAAGCAGTTAAATACAAGATTCCCATACCTTCAAATATGCCTATTACCGTTCAAATTTGATGTAAGTTCTGGTAATTATATTTTTTCACATTCACGAGACATGACGGCATGGGTCTGTCAGTATTGTTTAGAAATCAGGGAAGTCTTTGGGATCATTTACAGGTGTGCCGAGACATTTAAAGAAATTTAGTACAGGTTGCATCTCAATTGAATCAGCAGAAAAGAAACGTTGCATCTGGTATTTAATTGATTGTGGGAGTGCAGATCTGTCTGAAGTAATTGCACTGACGTTCAATGAAATTAAGCAGATAGTTAAATAACAAGTGAATAAACGAGCCTTGTATAACACTACATCTTCAACCCAAAGAGGACTGGTGTAAAATCTTGTCTTCAAAAGCAGATTTTCCAATGATATTTGTTGTTCTCGACTTCAGACTTGAGGGTCTCATTAGTTTACATTCATGATTCTGTCAAATTGTTGATGTGAGAACAATATATGTAAAATCTCTTGCTTATGAAGTTCGCATGAGTCTCAACTCAGGGGAGATTTGAGATGCAACCCTGTATATTCAGAATGCAATTTATGCATCTTTACTGGTGCTGCCGTACTTTCTTCTGCTGAATCTACTGTCATATGTTAGTTCGGTTGATACTGGTGTGAGGTGCAATAAGAAGAGCGTTGTCAATATGGTTACTGGGGATGCTGCGAGGTGATCAAGTTTCTAAGACTAATCAGTCACGCTCGAAAGCGTCAAGCACACAAGTAGGATCATTGCTGACCAGACTGGACTTCAACTTGTTGTATAGTGGCATTCCGATTCGAGATTGAAGGCATTTCAAAGGTACCGTTTGCTTCATGAATGGAACCTGTTATCTGGATCTGCACATGGCAGGCAGATCAAATATTAAACGAACTCTTACTCTGGGATTATTTGAATGGAAAGAGTAAGTTTTGCACAATATTCATCATGTGACTAATATAGGTTCAATTTTTATCTTCAAAATCAAAAGTTGTGAACTTGACAAAACTTGTAGGACGTGCTTCTCGCTTGTTATATTATCAATTGCTTAGACCGTTTTTTGTTTATAAAATAGACATGATAACTAACTTTAGGACTTATTATGGACAGAAAGCTGTCCTTTTTTGGTTTTCTTAACTTGTTTGATCTGTAAAATTTAATTTAGTGTATTGGTCAGTCGCTGTCTTTCTCAGCTTCCAATATTTGACTTAAAAAACCAATTACTTGACCTTAATTCTCATTGTTTTACATTTAAAACATCTGGTATTTATATTGATGGTTGTTTAAAACCAAATTTGGATTTGCCTCTACATCATTCTCAAAAATCTACGTTTGGGTTAATTTTTTAATCAGATGTTAACTTTTTTATATTAGCCGATTTAGGGATTCAGCTAAATTAATTGTCAAGCATTAAATAAAATAAATAATTTCATTTTGCAATAAAAAAAAGAAATACACTTCTTATAATTTTCTTTTTCTTTTAGAGGCCGTTTGATGCATTAGAAATATAGAGTTGGAAATAAGTTTTTAAAAACTTATTTAAGGAATTAAAGAAATCTAAACAAAATCTAGATTTCCAAGACCCCCTTTGTGTTTGTTGGACTTGAGTTTATGTTTCAGGAAATAAATTTCTTAGTTTGATAAGAATAAAAGATGAAAAAAGAGAATCGTTGGATTAATTAATACTTTGAGAGCTCAACGGTTAAAAAATTTATATTTATTTCCAATGCTACATGAAATATCCTTCCCATCAAATGGGCCCTTAAAGATACTGTTTCCCACTTATGATGCCAAGGAGGGCAACGATCTTGTTATCCTTTCACGCGGTTTTCTTCATTCTAAGGCAATAACTCAGTTGGTCTTCGAATGGTCCGCGCTGAACCAACTCTTGGCTTCAAATAGCGCAGCCTGTTCAATGTGTCTGCATCCTCACCTAGCCTAATCAGCTTGCAATTGCACCCGCTTATGCATCCTCATGTAGGTTACAAATGTGTGTTGTTAGGGCTGTGCATCAAGCCGGCCGGGCCAATCCAAATGAAGTTGGTTTTTATTCAATTTGCCTCATGCACCTGCCACCTGGGCCCGACTTGATTTTAATAAAAGATCATAAAATACAAAAATTTGATATGTAAGATATTTATAACTAAAACTATAATAAAAATACTTATATATAAATTAGGCAGTCAGTTTTTGTTTTAATAATTGATGTGTCAATTTCCTTGTGCTATAAACAAGGGCACACTAACAGTAAGTTGAAGTGTCGTAGGAACAACATTCGAGACACCAAAAGTATGTCACTTATTCTATAGAAACAAGGAATTAGGTCGGAGCATGAGCTCTCATCTATGTATGATGAAATAATTATCTTGCTCAACTAGTAATCCCTTTGAGACACGTTTTTCAACACCTATTTCTCTCAAAGTAAAATAAATAATAAGACAAGACAACATCTGATTGTTGTTTTAACAAATAAATACCGGAGACATGGTTCCGTTTCTATATATATGACATACATAGATATACATTTTGGTCACATTCCAAGCTTCACTTTCACAAGAAGGATAATAAAGCCTAACTTGCCCACTATTTTGTGCAACTACATAACAAAACTATTCGATGTGATGTGAATAAATCAAAGTTTTCTTACAATAACTCCAATTATTTCACATAAATGTAGCAAAATTATGATAAATTGACAAATTTAACGGTCACCAATACAAGTAAAACCATGGCAGTGCAGATCTTACGAAGATATAAGAGGGTGCGAACATTTTACTCATGTAGCGACGTAATGGATTGAATACGATATACTATTAACCATATATGTTTTTTCTTGGCTTTGCATCGACAGTTTCACTGCCCACCGGTGAACCGGAGGGCGCGGCGTGCGCGTCGGGGTCTCGCCAGATGTAGAGGGTTTAAAGTGGATTTGCGATGGGGCCAGCTCCTTCCGTATTCGGTAGCCGGAAAGCATCCCAAAGAGCGTGCGCCATCTCTTCTTCCCGTTTTCTTCTTGATTTATGGCGGTTTCTTCTTTCTTGATTTATGGCGGTTTCTCGTTCTTCATATTATGGCGCCTAAAAGGGAAAAGCCGTCTGCGTCGTCGATTACAGAAAGAAATGTCACCCACGAAGCAGGGCAATGCTTCTACGTCCGGCGATGAGAAGATGGTGTGGCGGCATTTCATCGGTGTGGGCGGAAAAGGACCGTCCGCTATCTCGGTTCTCACTCATGGCAGGCAAGATACACTCACTCCCTGCTATTGTTTGCTGGGCTTGATACATCTCTATCTCTCTCACTTTTGAGGGCGTCCGTTCGCGTCCTCCTTTGGCCGGCAGCCATCGCCGGTGTGTGATGGTTGTTCGAAGCCCTCTCCACCCTTCAATTGTCTTTGTTTGTTGTTTCCTATTGGGGTTTCTCTATAGTCCGTGGGGTTTATCATTTCAGGCTGGGGTCTTTCATTTAGGCACTGGGCTGGGGTTTTCTTTGAGGTTTTGGTTGGGTTCTTCCGTTGAGGTTGTTGCTGGTTTTTAACATTTGGTTCGCCATTGGGTCGGATGCTTTGGTCACCACTTGGGTCGCCGCTTTCGCTTTTGGTTAGTCCACCGCTTGGGTCCCTGCTGGTTCGGTTGTGGGTCACCGCTTAGGTCGTTGCTGTCGTTCTTACTGGGTCTACCGCCTTCCGTCGTCCCTTAGGTTGCTGTTGGGTCTGCCACTTGTGTCACTCTTGACATCTGTCGCTTGGGCATGCCGTTTTGTTGATCTTGCTGCTGAGTCGCGACAACCGCTTCAGATTGCTGCTAGATCGCCATTATCGTCTTTGGGTTTGTTGCTGGGCCGTCACTGTCGAGATGACTGCTGGGTGCTATGATTATTGTTGTGCATTCATCGCATCTAGCGTGCGGCTATTCAAATTCCAACCAGCCCGTCCACAGAGATTGGGTGTTTTGTCAGGTATTGCGGTTGGGTCTCTTCTGGTAATGATTTGGCTGCTGGGTTCTTCCTGTTTCCTTCTTGAATGACAATGCCTTTTATCTATGTGTTTGCAATATCAGCTTTGAACATTAAATTTCTCATGGATGGGGAAGGTGGGCATTCAAGCTGTTGGGCATTCTGCAACATGCCTGATACTCACGATTTACTGCCTCATTTCTGTTTGGTTTGTTGGTGGTCTCACTGCATAATAGTGCCAACCAGGTCAGCGTGTTTTTATCCTAAAGTGCTACGTTCTATCTTCTGCATGTAGTTTCTTTTCTATACGATTATATGCTATATTTCTATTTGTTGTTTGAATCTAGTCTGGGCATATTGTTTTTTCGTTTAGAATACTTGATGCATTTGACTTCAGCTTATAGTCACAATGTAATATGTTGCTTCCTGTGTTACTCTGGGCATAGATGTAGGTGTCTCTTACTGTTGGACACGTACATCTCATGTTTAGTAAGTCTTGAATAAAGTGGATATTTGGGTGGAGAAGTTATGCAGAAAATTAGTAAAACTGTTTCATATAAAGGTGAAAAGAAGCTGATGAAATTTGCATGGTGTTCAAACTACATGCTGTAAACATATTTGGAAATTGAGTCACAAAAGGGAGGTTAAGCCATTTTGTGAAACTAAGCTGCTAAAGCCGATGGAATACTATTTTATCTTGGAATATCCCTGACGGTTCAAATAAAACCATGAAGGGATTGCCCTCAAACACCTGCAGTGGTTGCACTGACACTCTGACAGTACATCTTGCATGTGCAGTTTGTGTTTTTCTCTGTAAGCTAATGGATACAAATTGGTTGATTCATATCCTTCAAGGCTTTTAGACTCATTCTTAGAAATCTTTAATGTATATTCAACTTCTGTTCAGAATTGTGCATTTTTTATTCTTATTGACACCCATTGCATTAATATATTGGAGGAATGGTATGTTGTCATTGTTATTTATACTTTATGGCACTGACTTTATCATGAGATATTGTCAACATGGACGAAAGAAGTGTTCGCTTATCATTTATCAGCTAAAATTAATGCTTATGATACTGGTTATCTTTCCTGAGTAAAAGGAATAATCATATATTCATTTCTTATATTGTCAATTTTTTTCATAATCACTCATGACCTAAGGTTTTCAAGACTTGGGTTCCCAATTTCTTGGTAGTTTGGTTTTTCTGAAGGCCATATGCATGCTCTCTCTGTAGCTGCTTGGTATCTCTAATCTTAGAACTTGATTTTAGATATTTAGTTATAGAATTTAATTTGTCGTTGCATGAGGAAGACTGTGTGAAGCATGGCCTCTTTTATGGTTTTCTGAATTTTTGATATTTAGTTATAGAATTTAATTTGTCGTTGCATTAGGAAGACTGTGTGAAGCCTGGCCTCTTTTATGGTTTTCTGTTTTTCATTCAACTGGAAAATGTAATTAGATGTTGTTTTAAACATGGTCTAGACTGGGGTTAATATTTTAAAATTCACATCCACATTAAAAATATACATTCGACATCTTAGATTGGTTAAAATGAGTTCTATGTTCTAGCTACTAGTTCAAAATCCTGAATCCAACATCCTAAACCGAATTAGATGAGACCTTTGATCTAGACCTTAGGTCGAAATCCCGAATCCAACATCCCAAACTGGATCAGATCAGACCTATGATCCGTATCATAAATATAAGTTTGAAATCCAACATCCTAGACCAGATAAGATTAGACTTCTAACTTAAATCTTGGGATAGAATCCTAAATTCGATTTGGCAGACTGTCAGGCCTGTGATCTATTTCTTAGATCAGAATCCAACATCATACACGTGTTCACATAAACAAATGAGTGGTTTTCTGATTTTTTTGTAAATTTTTTTGAAATCCCTTGGGAATTTTGAAATCACTTGAAGAATATTACTTTGTCTATATAAATCTTTGAAATCATTGTCCAAATTACCAAACATGTGCAATTTGACTTCAAATTCTTTTGATTTTCTTTGACTTTTCTCAATTTCTTGTTAGATCCTTAAAGTTATTGTATTTGATTTGTTATATTTCCTAACTGCTTGTTAAATTATCAAGTTTTTAAGTGCACTTTTCAACATTGAATTTTCTAGATTACACTGGATTGCATGAACTTTTAAAACAATTTTAAGCATGGTCTAAAGTAGAGGTTCACATTTTAAAATTCAAAATCCAACTTTTGAGATTGTATAAGATTAGACCTCTAATCTAGACCTTTGGTCTGAATCCCGCATGCAGCATCTTAGACCAGATCAGCGTTGACCTTATATCCAAAATCTTGAGTCCAACATCCCAGACCGGATCAGGTGAGACCTCTGATCTTGACCATTTTTTCGAAATCCCAAATCCAACATCCCAAACCGGATTGGATGAGACCTCTAATCCGTATCATATATATATTGAAAATCTTGAATCCAACATCCCAGACCAGATCAGGTGAGACCTCTGATCTTGACCATTGGTCGAAATCCCAAATGCAACATCCCAAACCGGATTGGATGAGACCTCTAATCCATATCATATATATAAGTTTAAAATCCAACGTCCTAGACCATTTAAAATCAGACTTCTATTTTAAATCTTAGGATGGAACCCCAAATTCCATTTGATAAGGTGAGATCTATGTTCTAGCTGACTGTTTAAAATCTTGAGTCCAACATCCCAAACCGGATCAGGTGAGACCTCTGATCTTGACCATTTTTTCGAAATCCCAAATCCAACATCCCAAACCGGATTGGATGAGACCTCTAATCAGTATCATATATATATCCAAAATCTTGAGTCCAACATCCCAGACCGGATCAGGTGAGACCTCTGATCTTGACCATTTTTTCGAATCCCAAATCCAACATCCCAAACCGGATTGGATGAGACCTCTAATCCGTATCATATATATATCCAAAATCTTGATCCAACATCCCAGACCGGATCAGGTGAGACCTCTGATCTTGACCATTTTTTCGAAATCCCAAATCCAACATCCCAGACCGGATTGGATGAGACCTCTAATCCATATCATATATAGATATATCCAAAATCTTGAGTCCAACATCGCAGACCGGATCAGGTGAGACCTCTGATCTTGACCATTGGTCGAAATCCCAAATGCAACATCCCAAACCGGATTGGATGAGACCTCTAATCCGTATCATATATATAAGTTTAAAATCCAACGTCCTAGACCATTTAAAATCAGACTTCTATTTTAAATCATAGGATGGAACCCCAAATTCCATTTGATAAGGTGAGATCTATGTTCTAGCTGATTGTTCAAAATCTTGAGTCCAACATCCCAAACCGGATCAGGTGAGACCTCTGATCTTGACCATTTTTTCGAAATCCCAAATCCAACATCCCAAACCGGATTGTATGAGACCTCTAATCCGTATCATATATATATCCAAAATCTTGAGTGCAACATCCCAGACCGGATCAGGTGAGACCTCTGATCTTGACCATTTTTTCGAAATCCCAAATCCAACATCCCAAACCGGATTGGATGAGACCTCTAATCCGTATCATATGTATATTGAAAATCTTGAATCCAACATCCCAGACCAGATCAGGTGAAACCTCTGATCTTGACCATTGGTCGAAATCCCAAATGCAACATCCCAAACCGGATTGGATGAGACCTCTAATCCGTATCATATATATAATTTTAAAATCCAATGTCCTAGACCATTTAAAATCAGACTTCTATTTTAAATCTTAGGATGGAATCCCAAATTCCATTTGGCAAGCCGGACTAGATCGAACCTCTCATCTATCTCTTATATCAAAATTTCAAATCCCGTCTCATATATTTGATCACATGAAACAGATGGGTGGCTTTTTGATTTCCTGTAAATTCTTTTCACATCCCTTAGGAGTTTTTGAAATCACTTGAAGAATATTACTTTGTCTATATAGATCTTCGAATCTTCTCAATTCCTTGTATTTGATTTAAAATATTAACTAAATGCTTGTCAAATTCTCAAAGTTTTTCAATGCACTTTTCCATTTTGATGTTTGTTGGTTATAGTGGATTGAATGAATTTTTAAAATGATTTTAGCGTGGTGTAAAGTAGAGGTTCGAGTTTTAAAGTTCAAAATCCAATCCAGCATTTGAGACTGTAGAAAACTAGACCTCCAATCAGAAGCTTTGGTCTAAATCCTGCATGCAACATCCTAGACCGGATCGGTGTTGACCTCTGATTCAAACATTAGCTCTGAATCCCTAATTCAACACCTCAAACCAGATGAGATTAGACCTCTGTTCTATTTCTTAGATGCAAACCCTAAATCAAACGTCATAGAACTGATAAAAATGGTTTATGGATCTTTGAAATCATTTCCTGTTTTATAAATCTTTGAAACCACTCTATGTTTTCCAAAATTTTGTAAATTGACTTCAAATTCTTATTATTGATTTTCTTGGAATTTTCTCAATTTCACTAGAGATCTTCAATTTTTTTGGATTTGATTTCGCACTTCTCTTAAATCATTGCTAAATTCTCAAGTTTGTAAATGCACCTTTCAACTTTTAGGTTTCTAAATTCCATTGGATTGTATGTATACTCAAAGCGATTTTAAACATGGTCTAGACTTGGGGTTAATATTTTAAAATTCACATCCACATTCAAAATATACATTCGACATCCTAGACCGGATAAGGTGAGATCTATGTTCTAGCTGGTTGTTCAAAATCTTGAGTCCAACATCCGAGACTGGATCAGGTGAGACCTCTGACCTTGTCCATTTTTTCGAAATCCCAAATCCAACATCCCAAATCGGATTGGATGAGACCTCTAATCTGTATCATATATTTATTCAAAATCATGAATCCAACATCCCAGACCAGATCAGGTGAGACCTCTGATCTTGACTATTGGTCGAAATCCCAAATGCAACATCCCAAACCGGATTGGATGAGACCTTTAATCCGTATCATATATATAAGTTTAAAATCCAACGTCCTAAACCATTTAAAATCAGACTTCTATTTTAATTCTTAGGATGGAATCCCAAATTCCATTTGATAAGGTGAGATCTATGTTCTAGCTGGTTGTTCAAAATCTTGAGTCCAACATCCCACACCGGATCATGTGAGACCTCTGATCTTGACCATTTTTTCGAAATCCCAAATCCAACATCCCAAACCGGATTGGATGAGACCTCTAATCCGTATTATATATATATCCAAAATCTTGTGTTCACATCCCAAACCGGATCAGGTGAGACCTCTGATCTTGACCATTTTTTCGAAATCCCAAATCCAACATCCCAAACCGGATTGGATGAGACCTCTAATCCGTATCATATATATATCCAAAATCTTGATCCAACATCCCAGACCGGATCAGGTGAGACCTCTGATCTTGACCATTTTTTCGAAATCCCAAATCCAACATCCCAGACCGGATTGGATGAGACCTCTAATCCATATCATATATAGATATATCAAAATCTTGAGTCCAACATCGCAGACCGGATCAGGTGAGACCTCTGATCTTGACCATTGGTCGAAATCCCAAATGCAACATCCCAAACCGGATTGGATGAGACCTCTAATCCGTATCATATATATAAGTTTAAAATCCAACGTCCTAGACCATTTAAAATCAGACTTCTATTTTAAATCATAGGATGGAACCCCAAATTCCATTTGATAAGGTGAGATCTATGTTCTGGCTGATTGTTCAAAATCTTGAGTCCAACATCCCAAACCGGATCAGGTGAGACCTCTGATCTTGACCATTTTTTCGAAATCCCAAATCCAACATCCCAAACCGGATTGTATGAGACCTCTAATCCGTATCATATATATATATCCAAAATCTTGAGTGCAACATCCCAGACCGGATCAGGTGAGACCTCTGATCTTGACCATTTTTTCGAAATCCCAAATCCAACATCCCAAACCGGATTGGATGAGACCTCTAATCCGTATCATATGTATATTGAAAATCTTGAATCCAACATCCCAGACCAGATCAGGTGAAACCTCTGATCTTGACCATTGGTCGAAATCCCAAATGCAACATCCCAAACCGGATTGGATGAGACCTCTAATCCGTATCATATATATAATTTTAAAATCCAATGTCCTAGACCATTTAAAATCAGACTTCTATTTTAAATCTTAGGATGGAATCCCAAATTCCATTTGGCAAGCCGGACTAGATCGAACCTCTCATCTATCTCTTATATCAAAATTTCAAATCCCGTCTCATATATTTGATCACATGAAACAGATGGGTGGCTTTTTGATTTCCTGTAAATTCTTTTCACATCCCTTAGGAGTTTTTGAAATCACTTGAAGAATATTACTTTGTCTATATAGATCTTCGAATCTTCTCAATTCCTTGTATTTGATTTAAAATATTAACTAAATGCTTGTCAAATTCTCAAAGTTTTTCAATGCACTTTTCCATTTTGATGTTTGTTGGTTATAGTGGATTGAATGAATTTTAAAATGATTTTTAGCGTGGTGTAAAGTAGAGGTTCGAGTTTTAAAGTTCAAAATCCAATCCAGCATTTGAGACTGTAGAAAACTAGACCTCCAATCAGAAGCTTTGGTCTAAATCCTTCATGCAACATCCTAGACCGGATCGGTGCTGACCTCTGATTCAAACATTAGCTCTGAATCCCTAATTCAACACCTCAAACCAGATGAGATTAGACCTCTGTTCTATTTCTTAGATGCAAACCCTAAATCAAACGTCATAGAACTGATAAAAATGGTTTATGGATCTTTGAAATCATTTCCTGTTTATAAATCTTTGAAACCACTCTATGTTTTCCAAAATTTTGTAAATTGACTTCAAATTCTTATTATTGATTTTCTTGGAATTTTCTCAATTTCACTAGAGATCTTCAATTTTTTTGGATTTGATTTCGCACTTCTCTAAATCATTGCTAAATTCTCAAGTTTGTAAATGCACCTTTCAACTTTTAGGTTTCTAAATTCCATTGGATTGTATGTATACTCAAAGCGATTTTAAACATGGTCTAGACTTGGGGTTAATATTTTAAAATTCACATCCACATTCAAAATATACATTCGACATCCTAGACCGGATAAGGTGAGATCTATGTTCTAGCTGGTTGTTCAAAATCTTGAGTCCAACATCCGAGACTGGATCAGGTGAGACCTCTGACCTTGTCCATTTTTTCGAAATCCCAAATCCAACATCCCAAATCGGATTGGATGAGACCTCTAATCTGTATCATATATTTATTCAAAATCATGAATCCAACATCCCAGACCAGATCAGGTGAGACCTCTGATCTTGACTATTGGTCGAAATCCCAAATGCAACATCCCAAACCGGATTGGATGAGACCTTTAATCCGTATCATATATATAAGTTTAAAATCCAACGTCCTAAACCATTTAAAATCAGACTTCTATTTTAATTCTTAGGATGGAATCCCAAATTCCATTTGATAAGGTGAGATCTATGTTCTAGCTGGTTGTTCAAAATCTTGAGTCCAACATCCCACACCGGATCATGTGAGACCTCTGATCTTGACCATTTTTTCGAAATCCCAAATCCAACATCCCAAACCGGATTGGATGAGACCTCTAATCCGTATTATATATATATCCAAAATCTTGTGTTCACATCCCAAACCGGATCAGGTGAGACCTCTGATCTTGACCATTTTTTCGAAATCCCAAATCCAACATCCCAAACCGGATTGGATGAGACCTCTAATCCGTATCATATATATATCCAAAATCTTGATCCAACATCCCAGACCGGATCAGGTGAGACCTCTGATCTTGACCATTTTTTCGAAATCCCAAATCCAACATCCCAGACCGGATTGGATGAGACCTCTAATCCATATCATATATAGATATATCCAAAATCTTGAGTCCAACATCGCAGACCGGATCAGGTGAGACCTCTGATCTTGACCATTGGTCGAAATCCCAAATGCAACATCCCAAACCGGATTGGATGAGACCTCTAATCCGTATCATATATATAAGTTTAAAATCCAACGTCCTAGACCATTTAAAATCAGACTTCTATTTTAAATCATAGGATGGAACCCCAAATTCCATTTGATAAGGTGAGATCTATGTTCTGGCTGATTGTTCAAAATCTTGAGTCCAACATCCCAAACCGGATCAGGTGAGACCTCTGATCTTGACCATTTTTTCGAAATCCCAAATCCAACATCCCAAACCGGATTGTATGAGACCTCTAATCCGTATCATATATATATATCCAAAATCTTGAGTGCAACATCCCAGACCGGATCAGGTGAGACCTCTGATCTTGACCATTTTTTCGAAATCCCAAATCCAACATCCCAAACCGGATTGGATGAGACCTCTAATCCGTATCATATGTATATTGAAAATCTTGAATCCAACATCCCAGACCAGATCAGGTGAAACCTCTGATCTTGACCATTGGTCGAAATCCCAAATGCAACATCCCAAACCGGATTGGATGAGACCTCTAATCCGTATCATATATATAATTTTAAAATCCAATGTCCTAGACCATTTAAAATCAGACTTCTATTTTAAATCTTAGGATGGAATCCCAAATTCCATTTGGCAAGCCGGACTAGATCGAACCTCTCATCTATCTCTTATATCAAAATTTCAAATCCCGTCTCATATATTTGATCACATGAAACAGATGGGTGGCTTTTTGATTTCCTGTAAATTCTTTTCACATCCCTTAGGAGTTTTTGAAATCACTTGAAGAATATTACTTTGTCTATATAGATCTTCGAATCTTCTCAATTCCTTGTATTTGATTTAAAATATTAACTAAATGCTTGTCAAATTCTCAAAGTTTTTCAATGCACTTTTCCATTTTGATGTTTGTTGGTTATAGTGGATTGAATGAATTTTTAAAATGATTTTTAGCGTGGTGTAAAGTAGAGGTTCGAGTTTTAAAGTTCAAAATCCAATCCAGCATTTGAGACTGTAGAAAACTAGACCTCCAATCAGAAGCTTTGGTCTAAATCCTGCATGCAACATCCTAGACCGGATCGGTGCTGACCTCTGATTCAAACATTAGCTCTGAATCCCTAATTCAACACCTCAAACCAGATGAGATTAGACCTCTGTTCTATTTCTTAGATGCAAACCCTAAATCAAACGTCATAGAACTGATAAAAATGGTTTATGGATCTTTGAAATCATTTCCTGTTTTATAAATCTTTGAAACCACTTTATGTTTTCCAAAATTTTGTAAATTGACTTCAAATTCTTATTATTGATTTTCTTGGAATTTTCTCAATTTCACTAGAGATCTTCAATTTTTTTGGATTTGATTTCGCACTTCTCTTAAATCATTGCTAAATTCTCAAGTTTGTAAATGCACCTTTCAACTTTTAGGTTTCTAAATTCCATTGGATTGTATGTATACTCAAAGCGATTTTAAACATGGTCTAGACTTGGGGGTTAATATTTTAAAATTCACATCCACATTCAAATATACATTCGACATCCTAGACCGGATAAGGTGAGATCTATGTTCTAGCTGGTTGTTCAAAATCTTGAGTCCAACATCCGAGACTGGATCAGGTGAGACCTCTGACCTTGTCCATTTTTTCGAAATCCCAAATCCAACATCCCAAATCGGATTGGATGAGACCTCTAATCTGTATCATATATTTATTCAAAATCATGAATCCAACATCCCAGACCAGATCAGGTGAGACCTCTGATCTTGACTATTGGTCGAAATCCCAAATGCAACATCCCAAACCGGATTGGATGAGACCTTTAATCCGTATCATATATATAAGTTTAAAATCCAACGTCCTAAACCATTTAAAATCAGACTTCTATTTTAATTCTTAGGATGGAATCCCAAATTCCATTTGATAAGGTGAGATCTATGTTCTAGCTGGTTGTTCAAAATCTTGAGTCCAACATCCCACACCGGATCATGTGAGACCTCTGATCTTGACCATTTTTTCGAAATCCCAAATCCAACATCCCAAACCGGATTGGATGAGACCTCTAATCCGTATTATATATATATCCAAAATCTTGTGTTCACATCCCAAACCGGATCAGGTGAGACTCTGATCTTGACCATTTTTCGAAATCCCAAATCCAACATCCCAAACCGGATTGGATGAGACCTCTAATCCGTATCATATATATATCCAAAATCTTGATCCAACATCCCAGACCGGATCAGGTGAGACCTCTGATCTTGACCATTGGTCGAAATCTCAAATGCAACATCCCAAACCGGATTGGATGAGACCTCTAATCCGTATCATATATATAAGTTTAAAATCCAACGTCCTAGACCATTTAAAATCAGACTTCTATTTTAATTCTTAGGATGGAATCCCAAATTCCATTTGATAAGGTGAGATCTATGTTCTAGCTGGTTGTTCAAAATCTTGAGTCCAACTTTCCAGACCGGATCATGTGAGACCTCTGATCTTGATCATTTTTTCGAAATCCCAAATCCAACATCCCAAACCGGATTGGATGAGACCTCTAATCCGTATCATATATATTTCCAAAATCTTGAGTCCAACATCCCAGACCGGATCAGGTGAGACCTCTGATCTTGACCATTTTTCGAAATCTCAAATCCAACATCCCAAACCGGATTGGATGAGACCTCTAATCCGTATCATATATATATGAAAATCTTGAATCCAACATCCCAGACCAGATCAGGTGAGACTCTGATCTTGACCATTGGTCGAAATCCCAATGCAACATCCCAAACCGGATTGGATGAGACCTCTAATCCGTATCATATATATTAGTTTAAAATCCAACGTCCTAGACCATTTAAAATCAGACTTCTATTTTAATTCTAGGATTTAATCCCAAATTCCATTTGATAAGGTGAGATCTATGTTCTAGCTGGTTGTTCAAAATCTTGAGTCCAACATCCCAGACCGGATCCGGTGAGACCTCTGATCTGACCATTTTTTTGAAATCCCAAATCTAACATCCCAAACAGGATTGGATGAGACCTCTAATCCGTATCATATATATAACCAAAATCTTGAGTCCGACATCCCAGACCGGATCAGGTGAGACCTCTGATCTTGACCATTTTTTCGAAATTCCTAATCAACATGCTTGACCATTTTTTTCGAAATCCCAAATCCACATCCCAAACCGGATTGGATGAGACCTCTAATCCGTATCATATATATATCCAAAATCTTTAGTGCAACATCCCAGACCGGATGGATGAGACCTCAATCCATATCATATATATATCCAAAATCTTGAGTCCAACATCCCAGACCGGATCTAGTGAGACCTCTGATCTTGACCATTTTTGAAATCCAAATCCAACATCCCAAACAGGATTGAATGAACCTCTAATCCGTATCATATATATGTTAAAATCTTG
>NC_045138.2:32586605-32630547 GCF_008831285.2 Nymphaea colorata
TTTCTGTGCAATCATATTAGGAAAAACACCCGCAGAAAAACCCATGTTCGACATGAATTCCTCCAGGCGCTTTGCATTTGTCAGGTAGAGGTAACTTATCAAGTTCTACAAACTTAAATAATCGCAACTTTAATGGTGAAGTAAATTGAACAATTGAAATAGGAAATAACGTGACTGCAGCTTTCGAACAATGAAGGCAATTACAGTGACAAACTATCCCAGATTAGGAAGTCAAGAGTGCAAGTGCCTTCAGTGCAGAAATCAAAATGTCAAGTCCATTTTTCATAAACAGTTTATTAAACAGATAAATTTGTTTAAGCATCAAAGATGTAAGTGTTAAATCACAGATGTAAGGACGAGAGAGAGAGAAAGAGCTGAGAGTTAGGCTGGCACCTTAGGTGCACACTAGTGTGTCTGCCAGGGTGTGGTGCTCGCTTCACTTCACGTACTGGGGTGTGCTCTCCAAATAACACCGGCTGTATTTCGGCCGGTGTGGACGATCAGTTTTAACTACGTATACCGGTGGCAGATATCACCGTTATAGGTCTACAGGTGAGGACTTCCAACGGCGACAGTAACACCGGTAAAATCGGATTTAGCGGGGAAAACCATCATCGGTATAAGTACGTCGGACAAAGCACCGGTATAGACAAATACCGGTAGTGTTTGTCGCCGCTATTGAGCTATAACGGTGGTTTTTGCCAAGCATGTCTTCCGTTCTCGTTGTTTAAGAAGAACTAGCTTGAATAGAAGTGCTTCGTTTAGCTTTTTTTTTATACATAATTCAAGCAGTTAAATACAATATTCCCATACCTTAAAATATGCCTGTTACCATTCAAATTTGATGTAAGTTCTCGTAATTATATTTTTTCACTTTCACTAGACATGACGGCATTGGTCTGTTTGTGTTGTTTATAAATCAGGAAGTCGTCCTGTTTTGGTTTTCGTGACCTGTTTGATCTGTAAAATTTAATTCAGTGTATTGGTCAGTTGCTGCCTTTCTCACCTTCCAATATTTGACTTAGGAAACCAACCACTTGACCTTAATTCTCATTGTTTTACATTTAAATCATGTCCAGTGCAGCACCTAATTGTGATTGCAACAAAGGCATCAAGAGAAACAAACCAAACAGGAATATGTCGAGGCATAAGTCGATTGTCATCGAGGTCAAGTTGCTTGGCGTCGAATTCTTGCAGCTTGTCGTCCATTCTTTGGGGTGTCGATAGACAAGGTGACGCTGACAAAACATCAAGGTGACAGGATTCGAACCTATGGCCCTCTGTACCCAAAACAGATGCGCTACACCTCGCTTGCGAGTGTCGGTCTCACACTCTTCTTTTGCTTCTGCTTTTTCATTGATTCCCCGGGCTTGAACCATGTCTCCCGAACAATCTCAGTACATATGGCGCAAGACGATTCCACATTTCGAGGTTGGAATGAGATTGGGTGTTTTCATGTCTCACCGTAGTGCCCGGTTTGTCTTTCTTTCCGATTGATGAACAAGAAGGAAACTCGCGACTATCCTCGCTTCGCAGCTCTTCTGTTGGGCATGTATTCGTAGACCAAAATCCTCTCTTCTCTTCCTCTTCAACAAAGCAGCCTACAAGCTGTACCAGGTTTATATGTTGAAGCTTTGCTACTAATCTCACTTCATTCATGAACTCCATAGTGCCTCCTTTCGAACCCATGGATAGCCTCTTGAGAGCTACTTCCTGCGCTCCTTCCAGCATACCCTTACAATCACAAAAATGCGAACTTATTATCTGTTTTTCTTTTTCGTCATGACTGGAAATCCAACAAGCATATTGTCCACTAGAAGCACTTGAATTCTCATAAGCCTCAAATAGCCAGTATGAGACAATGTCATCATGCCTTTGAGAAGTCCACTATTTATCACCCTTTACGCCATTTCAGTGGTGGATTAATCAGATTTCTGTCAGTTTTTAAAATCTGACTCCACTAACCAAACCAAAAGGCTCAAATCTAAAAGTGATCAGAAAAGAAAATTCAAAATCCGACAATCTCTTACGACTCTCTAATTTTTAATAAACTTAAAATAATATAAAAACTGTTGATTTGGATTCATATAGAATCTAAATAATGGAGCACAAATTTCAAATATATATATACATATATACACACACACCCACACCCACACCCACACATCTAAAGAGGTGGGGGAGAGTGAGAGGGATATAAGTGTTAGTTTGTATATAGAACCAAAGCCACCTTGTACAAGCTTACTTGATTGGGAGAAATTTTTTTATTGCTGCCATGATAAGTTGCAAGTCAAATAGTGCCAGCTCCAATCTTCCACATTTTTTTTCCATACTGAATATTAGCAGGTTGGCGTGCTTTTTTAAGTGAATCTATGCCCACTTCAAACTTATGTATAATTTCAGTCAAAAGCATGAAACCATTCTAGCACATTGAATTTCTTCATTCTAGAAGAGACCTCCTGTTACCAGGCTTCACAAGTAGTGCGTTTTTTTAGTTTGCTTTGCTTCTTTGTTTTAATTTCAAGATAATACACAGTTTTTATGCTCACAAGAACAGAACTGATTATCAAATGAATAATCTGCTACTTCATTTCAGAATTTGATAATTTAAAGTAAAGAAAAACGAGATATATTCGAAAATAAATTTTAAAACGCGAGATTTTGATTTCCAACGCAGTTTTTCAAAAAAACGGTCGGATCGAAAAAACGCGTCTTCTTTTACGCTTCTTCTGTTTGGAGCCCACGCCCCACGGTGGCATTATTTGTAATTTCAAAAAAAATGGTAGAAGCGGAATAAATTTTATAAAACGATAAAGTTAAAAGTTAAAAAGCCTTCATCGACAGAGAGGAAATAAGTCGAAACAGTAAAACTCGTCCGCATTTAGGGTTTTGCAAATTTCCGACTTCCAAGACGCCAGTCCGATGGAAAGGTGGTACTTGCCGACGGACCGGTGCGTTTTCCGCCACCCAGCAGATCTCCGACCGGCGAGAAGCAGCCACAGCGGTAGGATTCGATTACAAACGATGGTTTTTTCAGTCTATTTGCATGGATTTTCAGTCTATTTGTGTTGGATCCCTTAGCTTATTGTGCCTTGGTTTTTTGTTGGCTGTTTTGGGTTTTTTTTTTGTTTAGCTATGCATTCTGTCCGTCAGAAACTCTTTGGTTTTTGTTTTTGGATTTTCTGTGCCGTGGAATAGTTAACGCGTTACTTGTATTTCTGATTTTTTTTTTATTTCTGTGGAATCCATGTTTTGTGCATAGCTCTTCGGCTGAAGACTGGTTTCGGTTTCCTTTTGTGTTTGATGGCCTAGAATTTTGATTCCAGAATTGAAAAAGACTTGTTTGATGAAATGATAATTAAAAATCTGGAATTCAATTTAATCTGAAAAAGTTGCGGATTGCTAAATTAATTATACCTTATTGTTCCAATTACTAGAAGTTCTTTTTAGGCCCTTATTTGACAGTCTTCTTGAACTTATGGCCCTTATTTTAAAAATTGTAAAAGATATTAGTTTCGATTTTTTGACTATGGGCAAAAGATGTGCCTAAAAATGCACTTTTTTCTTTGATGATAGAAGAACCTTAAAAAACTACACTACTTAGGTGTGGTGGTTTTCGAACATTTGTGTAGTTGTAAACGTAATGTGGATTTATATATATATATATATATATATATATAGATGATGTTTCTACATTGAACAGTCAAATGTTAAATATAATCACGTATTTAAAAAAAGGACATGATGTTGAGTTCAAATACATATATAAGCTTCAAAATCTAAAATATTCTTCTTATCAACCACCCCCTTAATCATCTTTTTGGAATCTTGTATGTAAAGGTTCAGACTGGATTTATTTATTTACCGAACTACTTACTTTTGGAAGGTGTGGTAATAGGCGTGTGTGTTTTGATTTGTATGGTGAAAAGTCCTTCATCTAACTTTATCGTCTCTTCTTAGGTACTTGATTTTTTGGGTGTTGAAATATTTTGGAAAGTCAATAATAGCTAAGTTGGTTGCATCTATTTCTTAGATCCTAGGGCGTGCATCTCCTGGAACTTATATGATGTTTTTTCATATACCTTTTTTTTAGTCATGATGTGTGCAACTCACTTATTTCTTGTTGTCTGTAGCTAGAAATGGGTCTTTCAAATCCTTACAGTAGTTAACGGGCGATTGAACTTCGTGCATTGACCAGGCTACTTTGGCATGGACAGCAGGTCATGTGTTGGCAACTAGCGGCCTGGATGGTTCATGGACTTCTTTCACGATCAATATGGAAAATTTTTTATTAGGAGGTATTGTTCTTTTGCCCAAACAGTTGAACAATCACTAGGATTGACGGTTTTTCTTATATATATTATGCATGATCTTTTTTGTGTTTAATACATATGAGAGCCTCATATATACATATGTGTGTGTGGGTGGGTGGATGGGTGTACATTTAATATGCATGCTTGTATACGTGAATATATGTAACTCTTTTACATTCTTTATTTTTCTGTATCATTATATTTTCAGCTGAGTTGGAGCTAGTCCAGTGGGTGGTTCTGCTCATACTTCGTTGTTTTTTATTATTTTTGGATGTATATATAGACCATGATATCTTTTTGTAAATATTCTGTTTTTACAGCTTCTTCGGATTTCAATTACATTATTCTCATTCTCCATTTCCTTTGTGATTTGGCGTTTGTGCCCATCATTGTGAGATTGTTGTGGGTTTGTGTATGTTTTGTGCCCATCATTGTGAGATTGTTGTGGGTTTGTGTATGTGACTGTTATCAGTCTTCTTTTCATGGTATTAGAGCCTGGGTTGTTTATGCTGTTGTGCATAGCTATTCAGCTAAGGCCTTACTTTCAGTTGTCTTTGTTTTTATTTTATGATTTTATCATTTATGAATTATCATTTTTTTTTAAGACGAAAGATTTATGATGTTACGTCTATTTGGATCAGTCTATTTGCATTGGATTTTTCTGCCTATTTGTGTTGGATTTTTTAATTTATTGTGTCTTGGCATTTTGTTTTGTTGTTTTGGTTTTTTTTTTAGCTATGCATTCTGTCCCGTTGGAAACCCTGTCCGTTAGAAACGGAGCTATGCATTCTGCCAGTTAGAAACTCTTTCGTTTTTGTTTTTGGATTTTATGTACCATGGAATAGTTAATGCGTTATGTGTATTTCTGATTTTTTTCTTTTTATTTTTGTGGAATCCATGTTTTGTACATAGCTCTTCGGCTGAAGACTGATTTTTTAGTTCGATGTTTCGTTTGTTTAGAAGGGGTTAATATAGTATAACTCGATAACTTGATAATAGTTAGTATTTCATACTTTATGGACGTGAGATTCAATGTTTGGCGAATAAATTGTATGCTGTTGTGCATAACTATTCAGCTAACGCCTTATTTTCAGTTGTCTTTGTTTTGCTTTTTAAGATTTTATCATTTATGAATTATCATTTTTTTTAAGATGAAAGATTTATGATGTTACGTCTATTTGGATTATATTTTTCAGTCTATTTGCATTGGTGTTGGATTTTTATATTTATTGCGCCTTGGATTTTTGTTGGTTGTTTTTTTTTTTAGCTATGTTTTCTATCCCGTCAAAAGCTCTCTCTGTTAGAAACTGACCTATGCATTCTGTCCGTTAGAAACTCTTTGGGTTATGTTTTTGGATTTTCTGTGCTGTGAAATAGATAAGGCGTTATGTGTATGTCTGATTTTTATTTTTGTTTAATTTCTCTGGAATCCATGTTTTGTTCATATCTTTTAGTTCGATGTTTCGTTTTTATAGAAGGGGTTTAATAAAGTATGACACTAATAATAGTTATTATTTCATACTTTATAGACATGAGACTCAATGTTTGGTGAATAAATATTATGCTGTTGTGCAGCGCTATTCAGCTGAGGCCTTATTTTCAGTTGTCTTTGTTTTACTTTTATGATTTTGTCATTTATGAAATATGACTTTTTTAAGATGAAAGATTTATGATGTTAAGTCTATTTGCATTCGATTTTTCAGTCTATTTGCTTTGTATTTTTCTATCTATTTGCATTGGATTTTTCAGTCTATTTATGTTGGGTTTTTTAGTTTATTGTGCCTAGCTTTTTTGTTGGTTGTTTTGTTTTTTCTTTAGCTATGCATTCTCTCCCATCAGAAACTCTGTCCGTTAGAAACTGAGTTATGCATTCTGTCCGTTAGAAACTCTTTGGTTTTTGTTTTTGGATTTTCTGTGCCATGGAATATTTAATACCTTACGTGTATTTCTGATTTTTTTTTTTAATTTATGTGGAATCCATGTTTTGTGCATAGCTCTTTGGCTGAAGACTGATTTTTTTGTTTGATGTTTTGTTTCCATAGAAGGGGTTAATTAGTATTACACTATAACTTAATAATAGTTTGTTTTTCAAATTTTATAACTTTTTTTAATTATATGTGTATTTCTGATTGTTTTTTTTATTTGTGTGGAATCCATGTTTTGTGCATTGCTCTCGGCTGAAGACTGATCTTTTAGTTTGGTGTTTTGTTTCTATGGAAGGGGTTAGCGGTTATTATAGTATGGCACTATAACTTGATGTTTGGTGAATAAATATTATGCTTTTGTGCATATCTATTCACCTAAGACGTTATTTTCAGTTTTTGTTTTGCTTTTATGATTTTATCATTTATGAATTATAATTTTTTTTAGATGAAAGATTTTTTATTTACGTCTATTTGCACTGGATTATTCAATCTATTTACATTGGATTTTTCAGTCTTTTTATATTGGATTTTTAAATTTTTTGTGCCATGGCTTTTTTGTTGGTTTTTTTTTTTTTTGGCTATGCATTCTGTCCCGTCAGAAGCTCTATTTGGTAGAGACTAAGCCATGCATTCTGTCCGTTAGAAACTCTTTGGTTTCTGTGCAATCATATTATGAGAAACACCCGCAGGAAATCCCATGTTCGACATGAATTCCTCCAAGCGCTTTGCATTTGTCAAGTAGAGGTAACTTATCAAGTTTCTACAAACTTAGATAATTGTAATTTCAATGCTAAAGTAAATTGAACAATTGAAATAGGAAATAACGTGGACTGCAGCTTTCGAACAATGAAGGCAATTACAATGACAAACTATCCCCTGTTAGGAAGTCAAGAGTGCAAGTGCCTTCAGTGCGGAAATCAAAATGTCAAGTCGATTTTTCATAAACAGTTTATTAAACAGATAAATTTGTTTAAGATAAATTTGTTTAAGCATCAAAGATGTAAGTGTTAAATCACAAGACGGAGGGGAGGAGAGAAAGAGCTGAGAGTTAGCCTGGCACCTTAGGTGCACACCTAGTGTGTCTCTGCCAGGGTTGTGGTGCACGCTTCACGGACTGGGTGTGTTCTCCAAATAACACCGGCTGTACTTTCAGCCGGCTTGCATGATTAGTTTTAATGACATATACCGGTGGCCGATGTCACCGTTATAAGTCTACAGCGGTGAAGGCTTCCAACGGCGACAAGCAACACCGGTAAAAGCCTGATTTAGCGGGGAAACATATCATCGCTATAAGTAGGTATAGCGTCGAAGAAATGCACCGGTATAGATAAATACCGGTAGTCTTTGTCGCTGCTATTGAGCTATAACGGTGGTTTTTTGCCAAGCATGTCTTCCGTTCTTGTTGTTTAAGAAGAACTAGCTTGAATTAGAAGTGCTTCGTTTGGCTTTTTTTGTAGACATAATTCAAGCAGTTAAATACAAGATTTCCATACCTTCAAATATGCCTGTTACCGTTCAAATTTGATGTAAGTTCTAGTAATTATATTTTTTCACATTCAGGAGACATGACGCGTTGATATGTTAGTATTGTTTATAAATAAGTCGTCCTGTTTTGGTTTTCTTAACTTGTTTGATCTGTAAAATTGAATATAGTGTGTTGGTCAGTCGCTGCCTTTCTCAGCTTCCAATATTTGACTTAGGAAACCAATTACTTGACCTTAATTCTCATTGTTTTACATTGAAATCATGTGATTGCAACAAAGGCAAGAGAAACAGAAAGCATACTTGGTAAGACAGTGTGCTGGTGATATCTTAGAATGACTGCAGAAAACTGCTGCTGCAGGGAACCTTCTTTATCCGTTTCACAAACCAGCTGAAACCAAATGCATCTAATCAAGCAGTCAACGTGTGCCCCTATCATGCTGCCATCAAAATAAACAAAACAACAAATGATGGGTTGTTGTTTTAAATAGTTATACAGAAGATTGTTGGGGGCTGCGAGGAAGTGTGGAGGGGGGAAAGAGAGACGAGAGAGATATACCTTGTAGAATTGGTCAGCGAGGGAAGCGGCCTTGTTGGCAACGGCGAGCTCCTTCTCGTACGCCATGGGAAAAACGGAGGCCCTGCTCCTGGTCCTGAGCTTCTGCTTTTTTTGAGAGAAGTCAAAATTTAGGGTTCCAGAAGCGATGGACAGACCGGCTTAGGTGATGGTGGCAGCGCCGGCGAAGAAAGACGAAGGGTCGGACAACGAGGCCTTCTTCGCGACTGCGCCGAGACGGTGAAGAGTGACGCGAAGCCCTGACGGACGGGTACCCTTTTTCATCCCCGGAAAATTGTCGGGCCCCTGTGCGTGTGGGTTGGAAAAGTTTTTCGGGGTTCGAGGACTTATCTGGAAAATTTTTCTCTAGAATCAGCTTTTTGCCATAATTTTGTGGCTATTTGAACCACATCAGGTGAATTCATGATGAAACAATGTCCTGGGTCATTTCTCCAACAGATATTTCAGAAACATCAAAATCAATAACGATCCTCTGAACCCTCAATTCTTGTATTCTTGACTATTATCTGGCTTCCACCATTGAAATTGGGGTTGCCGTTGGTTCACTTTCCATAGGAGATGAACCCAATTCCCGATGTCTACCTTTGTAAGAAAAGGCTGGCTGCTTAGGTACAAGCAGAGTTGCAGAGAAACTACTGCTTAGCACAAGGACAATGGAGGACACATGATGCACCTCATCACCTGATATAACTGGCATCGTTTTCCTAATAATGGATCAAGGAAATCCGATCCCTTGCCCTCATTCCATAGCTTTCATGCCTGTATAGTACAACTCACGTATATCAAAATCAATCACCGGATAAAAGTTTGATGCATAAACTATCAATGGTCAGAAAATCATAAAAGCATCTTACTTTTTTGTGTGTATATATATTTATATATATGTATAACTTTTCCAGCCAAATACCTCTATCACATCCTAAATCAAGCTTTTACTACAGGAGAGGGACATACTAGCCGAAAAATCTAGATCATGAATTTCAAATTTTTTAGTAGGTATCTATGCATGTATTTTGCAAGGTAAAAGGGAGTTGCTACCATGTATGATTTCAACTCATTGATACAGGTTTATAAATAGATCCTCAAAGCTTTTTCTCCTGCATTTGTTGGGTCTATATTAGCGAACAGTTTATGTGCTTTTACACTGCATAGTAGACCATTATGCCTATTCGCGACTTAGTAAACAGGGAGAGAGAGGAAAAGGGGTGCACATACTTACATGTCCTAATAGATTCATGGAGTCCTCTACTTCCTGGAAACCTGTCATCTTCTTCCCACTCACAATCTCGAGAATTATGACTCCAAAGCTGAAGACATCAGATTTGGCAGAGTAGCGCCCTTCCAATGCATATTCTGGTGGCATGTACCCACTGCACACATTTTAATCAACGATTTTAGAGTCATACATCAGGCTGGGGGAGTGTTGGGAGACACAGCAGAACCCATCTCATAACATTGAGCAAGAGCACTTACTAGGTTCCTACAACTCTGACAGTATTTGGTTGAGTTTGATCACCACCAAGCATATACACGTTTACACGTGGACAGTAGATCGGAAATGTTTCCTGCAGCTTGTGAAAATTGGGAACTTGCTTTGATAAGATTGAACTATATAATATAGATGGACAAGCATAATTGAGTTCACGTCAATCGGCCGAACGGTGGTTTCGTGAAGAACAGTATTCATATTTCTTGATGTTCTTGCCGTGGAACTAATTGTGGAAATGCAATCTCTTGCGAAAAGCCCCTAAAGCTTAATATTAATCCATGTTACAGATAAAACTTCAATAAGCGCAAAAGCGCTTTTCTAATTCATTTGCATCTATGTATTTTGCGTTCCTGATATTTGTTCTTCGGCATTCCATGATGGAAAGCCCATCTTTGCGGCAAAACTGCAGTTCAATCAAATTTGACTGTTCCAGTTAACAATTTTAGAGAGTATAATCTCAAGATTGGATGTTTCCCTGATTAAGGAAAAAAACTGAGGTTTAAGTGCTGAAGCTTTGCTGTCAACTTCACTTCGTTCATGAATTCCTCGAGCCCCTGCGCTGATTCCACTGTCATATCATTAGTTTGCGACATTAGGTATTACTTGAAATAAATCATTGCTGAGAGAGAGAGAGAGATAGAGAATTATGGAGCTGCAAAAGTAACAGAACCCCTGTCCAAGCTTGTTTGATTCTGAGAATTTGTTGGTTGCTACCATGAGCTGCCAACTCAGTGAATATATCAGCCGATTTACGGATTCAACTAAATTAATTGTGAAGCATTAAATAAAATCGAAGAATTTCATTTTGCAAAAAAAAAAAATGAAATACACTGCTTATAATTTTCTTGTTTGATGCATTAGAAATATAGATTTGGAAATAAGTTTTTAAAAACTTATTTAATGAATTGAAGAAATCTAAACAAAATCCAGATTTACAAAACCCCCTTCGTGTTTGCTGGACTTGGGTTTATGTTCCAAAAAATAAATTTCTCAATCTTAAAGAGGGAGCATCATAAGTAGGCAAATGAAGACAAACGAAACTGGCATATGCAGAAAAGAAATCACAATCTTATGATATAATTTTTTTTTTTGGAAATTTTTTGCATTTTTCTCACTACGAAACAAGTTCTTGGCCGCTGAAGTAAACTATCATGACAGATAGGGAAGGAGGTTCAAATCAATGGAGCCAACATATTCTCATCAAATATTCCCTCCCTAAGGTTGCTATCAAAAAAATAAAAATATATATAAATATATTTATATAAACCATTGCTAGGATGCTTAAATAGATCATATATCAGATCTACCCATTTTACCAGATTCGATTTATCGGATGTTCATGTGTTTTAGTTGTTTTTTTTTTTAATGAATAAAAAAAACTATCCTGTTTTTGAATCTGAAATTTAAAATTCGACTATGATCTAAATCCGACTTTTAAGTTTACAAATGAATTTTTGAATTATGGACTTTTATAAAATGTATGGATGTTAAATATAAGAAAATTTAACTTGGTATATTGATGGTTGTTTAAAACCAAATTTGGATTTGCCTGTACATCATTCTCAAAAATCTACGTTTGGGTTAATTTTTTAATCAGATGTTAACTTTTTTATATTAGCCGATTTAGGGATTCAGCTAAATTAATTGTCAAGCATTAAATAAAATAAATAATTTCATTTTGCAATAAAAAAAAGAAATACACTGCTTATAATTTTCTTTTTCTTTTAGAGGCCGTTTGATGCATTAGAAATATAGAGTTGGAAATAAGTTTTTAAAAACTTATTTAAGGAATTAAAGAAATCTAAACAAAATCTAGATTTCCAAGACCCCCTTTGTGTTTGTTGGACTTGAGTTTATGTTTCAGGAAATAAATTTCTTAGTTTGATAGGAATAAAAGATGAAAAAAGAGAATCGTTGGATTAATTAATACTTTGAGAGCTCAACGGTTAAAAAATTTAGATTTTATTTCCAATGCTACATGAAATATCCTTCCCATCAAATGGGCCCTTAAAGATAGTGTTTCCCACTTACGATGCCAAGGAGGACAACGATCTTGTTATCCTTTCATGCGGTCTTCTTCACTCTAAGGCAATAACCCAGTTGGTCTTGGAATGGTCCGCGCTGAACCAACTCTTGGCTTCAAATAGCGCAGCCTGTTCAATGGCTTGGCCATTTGGCCAATCCAAATGAAGTTGGTTTTGATTCAATTTGCCTCATGCTCCTGCCACCTGGGCCCGACTTGATTTTAATAAAAGATCATAAAATACAAAAATTTGATATGTAAGTTATTTTTAACTAAAACTATAATAAAAATACTTATATATAAATTAGGCGGTCAGTTTTTGTTTTAATAATTGATGTGTCAATTTTCTTGTGCTACAAACAAAGGCACACACTAACAGTAAAGTTGAAGTGTCATAGTAACAACATTCGAGACACCAAAGTATGTCACTTAAGAGATTAGGTCGGAGCATGAGCTCTCATCTATGTATGATGAAATAATTATCTTGTAAAATAAATAATAACACAAACAAATAAATGCCGGAGACATGGTTAGGTTTCTATATATATGACATACATAGATATACGTTCTGGTCACATTCCAAGCTTCACTTTCACAAGAAGGATAATAAAGCCTAACTTGCCCACTATTTTGTGCAACTACATAACAAAACTATTCGATGTGATGTGAATAAACCAAAGTTTTCTTATAATAACTCTAATTATTTCACATAAATGTAGCAAAATTATGATAAATTGACAAATTTAACGGTCACCAATACAAGTAAAACCATGGCAGTGCAGATCTTACGAAGAGGGTAACATTTTACTTTACTCATGTAGCGACGTTATGGATTGAATACGATATACTATTAACCATATATGTTTTTTCTTCGTTTTGCATCGACGGGTTTCACTGCCCACCGGTGAACCGGAGGGCGTGGCGTGCGCGTCGGGGTCTCGCCAGATGTAGAGGGTTTAAAGTGGATTTGCGATGGGGCCAGCTCCTTCCGTATTAGGTAGCCGGAAAGCATCCCAAAGAGCGTGCGCCATCTCTCCTTCCCGTTTTCTTCTTGATTTATGGCGGTTTCTCGTTCTTCATATTATGGCGCCTAAAAGGGAAAAGCCGTCTGCGTCGTCGATTACAGAAAGAAATGTCACCCACGAAGCAGGGCAATGCTTCTACGTCCGGCGATGAGAAGATGGTGTGGCGGCATTTCATCGGTGTGGGCGGAAAAGGACCGTCCGCTATCTCGGTTCTCACTCATGGCAGGCAAGATACACTCACTCCCTGCTATTGTTTGCTGGGCTTGATACATCTCTATCTCTCTCACTTTTGAGGGCGTCCGTTCGCGTCCTCCTTTGGCCGGCAGCCATCGCCGGTGTGTGATGATTGTTCGAAGCCCTCTCCACCCTTCAATTGTCTTTGTTTGTTGTTTCCTATTGGGGTTTCTCTATAGTCCGTGGGGTTTATCATTTCAGGCTGGGGTCCTTCATTTAGGCACTGGGCTGGGTCTTTCTTTGAGGTTTTGGTTGGGTTCTTCCGTTGAGGTTGTTGCTGGTTTTTAACATTTGGTTCGCCATTGGGTCGGATGCTTTGGTCACCACTTGGGTCGCCGCTTTCGCTTTTGGTTAGTCCACCGCTTGGGTCCCTGCTGGTTCGGTTGTGGGTCACCGCTTAGGTCGTTGCTGTCGTTCTTACTGGGTCTACCGCCTTCCGTCGTCCCTTAGGTTGCTGTTGGGTCTGCCACTTGTGTCACTCTTGACATCTGTCGCTTGGGCATGCCGTTTTGTTGATCTTGCTGCTGAGTCGCGACAACCGCTTCAGATTGCTGCTAGATCGCCATTATCGTCTTTGGGTTTGTTGCTGGGCCGTCACTGTCGAGATGACTGCTGGGTGCTATGATTATTGTTGTGCATTCATCGCATCTAGCGTGCGGCTATTCAAATTCCAACCAGCCCGTCCACAGAGATTGGGTGTTTTGTCAGGTGTTGCGGTTGGGTCTCTTCTGGTAATGATTTGGCTGCTGGGTTCTTCCTGTTTCCTTCTTGAATGACAATGCCTTTTATCTATGTGTTTGCAATATCAGCTTTGAACATTAAATTTCTCATGGATGGGGAAGGTGGGCATTCAAGCTGTTGGGCATTCTGCAACATGCCTGATACTCACGATTTACTGCCTCATTTCTGTTTGGTTTGTTGGTGGTCTCACTGCATAATAGTGCCAACCAGGTCAGCGTGTTTTTATCCTAAAGTGCTACGTTCTATCTTCTGCATGTAGTTTCTTTTCTATACGATTATATGCTATATTTCTATTTGTTGTTTGAATCTAGTCTGGGCATATTGCTTTTTCGTTTAGAATACTTGATGCATTTGACTTCAGCTTATAGTCACAATGTAATATGTTGCTTCCTGTGTTACTCTGGGCATAGATGTAGGTGTCTCTTACTGTTGGACACGTACATCTCATGTTTAGTAAGTCTTGAATAAAGTGGATATTTGGGTGGAGAAGTTATGCAGAAAATTAGTAAAACTTGTTTCATAAAGGTGAAAAGAAGCTGATGAAATTTGCATGGTGTTCAAACTACATGCTGTAAAACATATTTGGAAATTGAGTCACAAAAGGGAGGTTAAGCCATTTTGTGAAACTAAGTTGCTAAAGCCGATGGAATACTATTTTATCTTGGAATATCCCTGACGGTTCAAATAAAACCATGAAGGGATTGCCCTCAAACACCTGCAGTGGTTGCACTGACACTCTGACAGTACATCTTGCATGTGCAGTTTGTGTTTTTCTCTGTAAGCTAATGGATACAAATTGGTTGATTCATATCCTTCAAGGCTTTTAGACTCATTCTTAGAAATCTTTAATGTATATTCAACTTCTGTTCAGAATTGTGCATTTTTTATTCTTATTGACACCCATTGCATTAATATATTGGAGGAATGGTATGTTGTCATTGTTGTTTATACTTTATGGCACTGACTTTATCATGAGATATTGTCAACATGGACGAAACAAGTGTTCGCTTATCATTTATCAGCTAAAATTAATGCTTATGATACTGGTTATCTTTCCTGAGTAAAAGGAATAATCATATATTCATTTCTTATATTGTCAATTTTGTTCATAATCACTCATGACCTAAGGTTTTCAAGACTTGGGTTCCCAATTTCTTGGTAGTTTGGTTTTTCTGAAGGCTATATGCATGCTCTCTCTGTAGCTGCTTGCTATCTCTAATCTTAGAACTTGATTTTAGATATTTAGTTATAGAATTTAATTTGTCGTTGCATGAGGAAGACTGTGTGAAGCATGGCCTCTTTTATGGTTTTCTGAATTTTTGATATTTAGTTATAGAATTTAATTTGTCGTTGCATTAGGAAGACTGTGTGAAGCCTGGCCTCCTTTAGGCCACGTTTGATGGCCTGGATTTTTTTGGGGGGGAATTTTTTCAAGGGTAAATTCTCCACGGTAAACTGACAGAAAGGAAAATTTCCCTTTTTCTTGTTTCAGGCCATGTTTGATGTGCAATTTGACTTCAAATTCTTTTGATTTTCTTTGACTTTTCTCAATTTCTTGTTAGATCCTTAAAGTTATTGTATTTGATTTGTTATATTTCCTAACTGCTTGTTAAATTATCAAGTTTTTAAGTGCACTTTTCAACATTGAATTTTCTAGATCACACTGGATTGCATGAACTTTTAAAACAATTTTAAGCATGGTCTAAAGTAGAGGTTCACATTTTAAAAGTCAAAATCCTACTTTTGAGATTGTATAAGATTAGACCTCTAATCTAGACCTTTGGTCTGAATCCCGCATGCAGCATCTTAGACCAGATCAGCGTTGACCTTATATCCAAAATCTTGAGTCCAACATCCCAGACCGGATCAGGTGAGACCTCTGATCTTGACCATTTTTTCGAAATCCCAAATCCAACATCCCAAACCGGATTGGATGAGACCTCTAATCCGTATCATATATATATTGAAAATCTTGAATCCAACATCCCAGACCAGATCAGGTGAGACCTCTGATCTTGACCATTGGTCGAAATCCCAAATGCGACATCCCAAACCGGATTGGATGAGACCTCTAATCCGTATCATATATATAAGTTTAAAATCCAACGTCCTAGACCATTTAAAATCAGACTTCTATTTTAAATCTTAGGATGGAACCCCAAATTCCATTTGATAAGGTGAAATCTATGTTCTAGCTGGTTGCTCAAAATCTTGAGTCCAACATCCCAGACCAGATCAGGTGAGACCTCTGATCTTGACCATTTTTTCGAAATCCCAAATCCAACATCCCAAACCGGATTGGATGAGACCTCTAATCAGTATCATATATATATCCAAAATCTTGAGTCCAACATCCCAGACCCGATCAGGTGAGACCTCTGATCTTGACCATTTTTTCGAAATCCCAAATCCAACATCCCAAACCGGATTGGATGAGACCTCTAATCCGTATAATATATATATCCAAAATCTTGATCCAACATCCCAGACCGGATCAGGTGAGACCTCTGATCTTGACCATTTTTTCGAAATCCCAAATCCAACATCCCAGACCGGATTGGATGAGACCTCTAATCCGTATCATATATATATCCAAAATCTTGAGTCCAACATGTCAGACCGGATCAGGTGAGACCTTTGATCTTGACCATTGGTCGAAATCCAAAATGCAACATCCCAAATCGGATTGGATGAGACCTCTAATCCGTATCATATATATAAGTTTAAAATCCAACGTCCTAGACCATTTAAAATCAGACTTCTATTTTAAATCTTAGGATGGAATCCCAAATTCCATTTGATAAGGTGAGATCTATGTTCTAGCTGATGGTTCAAAATCTTGAGTCCAACATCCCAAACCGGATCAGGTGAGACCTCTGATCTTGACCATTTTTTCGAAATCCCAAATCTAACATCCCAAACAGGATTGGATGAGACCTCTAATCCGTGTCATATATATATCCAAAATCTTGAGTCCAACATCCCAGACCGGATCAGGTGAGACCTCTGATCTTGACCATTTTTTCGAAATCCCAAATCCAACATCCCAAACCGGATTGGATGAGACCTCTAATCCGTATCATATATATATTGAAAATCTTAAATCCAACATCCCAGACCAGATCAGGTGAGACCTCTGATCTTAACCATTGGTCGAAATCCCAAATGCAACATCCCAAACCGGATTGGATGAGACCTCTAATCCGTATCATATATATAAGTTTAAAATCCAACGTCCTAGACCATTTAAAATCAGACTTCTATTTTAAATCTTAGGATGGAATCCCAAATTCCATTTGGCAAGCCGGACTAGATCGGACCTCTCATCTATCTCTTATATCAAAATTTCAAATCCCGTCTCATATATTTGATCACATGAAACATATTTGATCACATGAAACAGATGGGTGGCTTTTTGATTTCCTGTAAATTCTTTTCACATCCCTTAGGAGTTTTTGAAATCACTTGAAGAATATTACTTTGTCTATATAGATCTTCGAATCTTCTCAATTCCTTGTATTTGATTTAAAATATTAACTAAATGCTTGTCAAATTCTCAAAGTTTTTCAATGCACTTTTCCATTTTGATGTTTGTTGGTTATAGTGGATTGAATGAATTTTTAAAATGATTTTTAGCGTGGTGTAAAGTAGAGGTTCGAGTTTTAAAGTTCAAAATCCAATCCAGCATTTGAGACTGTAGAAAACTAGACCTCCAATCAGAAGCTTTGGTCTAAATCCTGCATGCAACATCCTAGACCGGATCGGTGCTGACCTCTGATTCAAACATTAGCTCTGAATCCCTAATTCAACACCTCATACCAGATGAGATTAGACCTCTGATCTATTTCTTAGATGCAAACCCTAAATCAAACGTCATAGAACTGATACAAATGGTTTATGAATCTTTGAAATCACTTCCTGTTTTATAAATCTTTGAAACCACTCTATGTTTTCCAAAATTTTGTAAATTGACTTCAAATTCTTATTATTGATTTTCTTGGAATTTTCTCAATTTCACTAGAGATCTTCAATTTTTTTGGATTTGATTTCGCACTTCTCTTAAATCATTGCAAAATTCTCAAGTTTGTAAATGCACCTTTCAACTTTTAGGTTTCTAAATTCCATTGGATTGTATGTATACTCAAAGCGATTTTAAACATGGTCTAGACTTGGGGGTTAATATTTTAAAATTCACATCCACATTCAAAATATAAATTCGACATCCTAGACCGGATAAGGTGAGATCTATGTTCTAGCTGGTAGTTCAAAATCTTGAGTCCAACATCCCAGACCGGATCAGGTGAGACCTCTGATCTTGACCATTTTTTCGAAATCTCAAATCCAACATCCCAAACCGGATTGGATGAGACCTCTAATCCGTATCATATATATATCCAAAATCTTGAGTCCAACATCCCAGACCGGATTAGGTGAGACCTCTGATCTTGACCAATTTTTCGAAATCCCAAATCCAACATCCCAAACCGGATTGGATGAGACCTCTAATCCGTATCATATATATATTGAAAATCTTGAATCCAACATCCCAGACCAGATCAGGTGAGACCTCTGATCTTGACCATTGGTCGAAATCCCAAATGCAACATCCCAAACCGGACTGGATGAGGCCTCTAATCCGTATCATATATATAAGTTTAAAATCCAACGTCCTAGACCGTTTAAAATCAGACTTCTATTTTAATTCTTAGGATGGAATCCCAAATTCCAGTTGATTAGGTGAGATCTATGTTCTAGCTGGTTGTTCAAAATCTTGAGTCCAACATCCCAGACCGGATTAGGTGAGAGCTCTGATCTTGACCATTTTTTCGAAATCCCAAATCCAACATCCCAAACCGGATTGGATGAGACCTCTAATCCGTATCATATATATATCCAAAATCTTGAGTCCAACATCCCAGATCGGATCAGGTGAGACCTCTGATCTTGACCATTTTTTCGAAATCCCAAATCCAACATCCTTGACCATTTTTTCGAAATCCCAAATCCAACATCCCAAACCGGATTGGATGAGACCTCTAATCCGTATCATATATATATCCAAAATCTTGAGTCCAACATCCTTGACCGGATTGGATGAGACCTCTAATCCGTATCATATATATATCCAAAATCTTGAGTCCACATCTCAGACCGGATCAGGTGAGACCTCTCATCTTGACCATTTTTTCGAAATCCCAAATCCAACATCCCAAACCAGATTGGATGAGACCTCTAATCGGTATCATATATATATGAAAATCTTGAATCCAACATGTCAGACCAGTCTCAAATGCAACATCCCAAACCGGATTGGATGAGACCTCTAATCCGTATCATATATATAAGTTTAAAATCCAACGTCCTAGACAATTTAAAATCAGACTTCTATTTTAATTCTTAGGATGGAATCCCAAATTCCATTTGATAAGGTGAGATCTATGTTCTAGCTGGTTGTTCAAAATCTTGAGTCCAACATCCCAGACCGGATCAGGTGAGACCTCTGATTTTGACCATTTTTTTGAAATCCCAATCCAACATCCCAAACCGGATTGGATGAGACCTCTAATCCGTATCATATATATATCCAAAATCTTGAGTCCAACATCCCAGACCGGATCAGGTGAGACCTCTGATCTTGACCATTTTTTCGAAATCCCAAATCCAACATCCTAAACCAGATTGGATGAGACCTCTAATCCGTATCATATATATATTGAAATTCTTGAATCCAACATCTCAGACCAGTCTCAAATGCAACATCCTAAACCGGATTGGATGATACCTCTAATCCGTATCATATATATAAGTTTAAAATCCAACGTCCTAGACCATTTAAAATCAGACTTCTATTTTAATTCTTAGGATGGAATCCCAAATTCCATTTGATAAGGTGAGATCTATGTTCTAGCTGGTTGTTCACAATCTTGAGTCCAACATCCCAGACCGGATCAGGTGGACCTCTGATCTTGACCATTTTTTTGAAATCCCAAATCCAACATCCCAAACCGGATTGGATGAGCCCCCTAATCCGTATCATATATATATCCAAAATCTTGAGTCCAACATCCCAGACCGGATCAGGTGAGACCTCTGATCTTGACCATTTTTTCGAAATCCCTAATCCAACATGCTTGACCATTTTTTCGAAATCCCAAATCCAACATCCCAAACCGGATTGGATGAGACGTCTAATCCGTATCATATATATATCCAAAATCTTTAGTCCAACATCCCAGACCGGATTAGATGAGACCTCTAATCCGTATCATATATATATCCAAAATCTTGAGTCCAACATCCCAGACCGGATCAGGTGAGACCTTTGATCTTGACCATTTTTTCGAAATCCCAAATCCAACATCCCAAACCGGATTGGATGAGACCTCTAATCCGTATCATATATATGTTGAAAATCTTGAATCCACATCCCAGACCAGATCAGGTGAGACCTCTGATCTTGACCATTGGTCGAAATCCCAAATGCAACATCCCAAACCGGAATGGATGAGACCTCTAATCCGTATCATATATATAAGTTTAAAATCCAACGTCCTAGACCATTTAAAATCAGACTTCTATTTTAATTCTTAGGATGGAATCCCAAATTCCATTTGATAAGGTGAGATCTATGTTCTAGCTGGTTGTTCAAAATCTTGAGTCCAGCATCCCAGACAGGATCAGGTGAGACCTCTGATCTTGACCATTTTTTCGAAATCCCAAATCCAACATCCCAAACCGGATTGGATGAGACCTCTAATCCGTATCATATATATATCCAAAATCTTGAGTCCAACGTCCCAGACCGGATCAGGTGAGCCCTCTGATCTTGACCATTTTTTCGAAATCCCAAATCCAACATCCCAAACTGGATTGGATGAGACCTCTAATCCGTATCATATATATATCCAAAATCTTGAGTCAACATCCCAGACCGGATCAGGTGAGACCTCTCATCTTGACCATTTTTTCGAAATCCCAAATCGAACCTCCCAAACCGGATTGGATGAGACCTCTAATCCGGATCATATATATATTGAAAGTCTTGAATCCAACATTGTAGACCTGATCAGGTGAGACCTCTTATCTTGACCATTGCTCGAAATCCCAAATGCGACATCCAAAACCGGATTGGATGAGACCTATAATCCGTATCATATATATAAGTTTAAAATCCAACGTCCTAGACCATTTAAAATCAGACTTCTATTTTAAATTTAGGATGGATCCCAAATTCCATTTGATAAGGTGAGATCTATGTTCTAGCCGGTTGTTCAAAATCTTGTATCATATATATATCCAAAATCTTGAGTCCAACATCCCAAACCGGATTGGATGAAACCTCTAATCCGTATCATATATATATTGAATATCTTGCATCCAACATCCCAGACCAGATCAGGTGAGACCTCTGATCTTGACCATTGGTCGAAATTCCAAATGCATCATCCCAAACCGGATTGGATGAGACCTCTAATCCGTAGCATATATATAAGTTTAAAATCCAACATCCTAGTCCATTTAAAATCAGACTTCTATTTTAAATCTTAGGATGAAATCCCAAATTCCATTTGATAAGGTGAGATCTATGTTCTAGCTGGTTGTTCAAAATCTTGAGTCCAACATCCCAGACCGGATCAGGTGAGACCTCTGATCTTGACCATTTTTTGGAAATCCCAAATCCAACATCCCAAACCGGATTGGATGAGACCTCTAATCCGTATCATATATATATCCAAAATCATGAGTCCAACATCCCAGACCGGATCAGGTGAGACCTCTGATCTTGATCAATTTTTCGAAATCCCAAATCCAACATCTCAAACCGGATTGGATGAGACCTCTAATCCGTATCATATATATATTGAAAATCTTGAATCCAACATCCCAGACCAGATCAGGTGAGACCTCTGATCTTGACCATTGGTCGAAATCCCAAATGCAACATCCCAAACCGGATTGGATGAGACCTCTAATCCGTATTATATATATAAGTTTAAAATCCAGCGTCCTAGACCATTTAAAATCGGACTTCTATTTTAAATCTTAGGATGGAATCCCAAATTCCATTTGGCAAGCCGGACTAGATTGGACCTCTCATCTATCTCTTATATTAAAATTTCAAATCCCGTCTCATATATTTGATCACATGAAACAAATGGGTGGCTTTTTGATTTCCTGTAAATTCTTTTCACATCCCTTAGGAGTTTTTGAAATCACTTGAAGAATATTACTTTGTCTAGATAGATCTTCGAATCTTCTCAATTCCTTTTATTTGATTTAAAATATTTCCTAAATGCTTGTCAAATTCTCAAAGTTTTTCAATGCACTTTTCCATTTTGATGTTTGTTGGTTATAGTGGATTGAATGAATTTTTAAAATGATTTTAAGCGTGGTGTAAAGTAGAGGTTCGAGTTTTAAAGTTCAAAATCCAATCCAGCATTTGGGACTGTAGAAAACTAGACCTCCAATCAGAAGCTTTGGTCTAAATCCTGCATGCAACATCCTAGACCGGATCAGTGCTGACCTCTGATTCAATCATTAGCTCCGAATCCCTAATTCAACTCATACCAGATCAGGTTAGACCTCTGATCTTTTTCTTGGATGCAAACCCTAAATCAAACGTCATTGAACTGATACAAAATGTTTATGAATCTTTGAAATCATTTCCAGTTTTATAAATCTTTGAAACCACTCTCTAAGTTTTCCAAAATTTTGTAAATTGACTTCAAATTCTTATTATTGATTTTCTTGGAATTTTCTCAATTTCACCAGAGATCTTCAATTTTTTTGGATTTGATTTCGCACTTCTCTTAAATCATTGCTAAATTCTCAAGTTTGTAAATGCACCTTTCAACTTTTAGGTTTCTAAATTCCATGGGATTGTATGTATACTCAAAGCGATTTTAAACGTGGTCTAGACTTGGGTTAATATTTTAAAATTCACATCCACATTCAAAATATACATTCGACATCCTAGTCCGGATAAGGTGAGATCTATGTTCTAGCTGGTTGTTCAAAATCTTAAGTCCAACATCCCATACCGGATCAGGTGAGACCTCTGATCTTGACCATTTTTTCGAAATCCCAAATCCAACATCCCAAACCGGATTGGATGAGACCTCTAATCCGTATCATATATATATTCAAAATCTTGAATCCAACATCCCAAACCAGATCAGGTGAGACCATTGGTCAAAATCCCAAATGCAACATCCCAAACCGGATTGGATGAGACCTTTAATCCGTATCATATATATAAGTTTAAAATCCAACGTCCTAGACCATTTAAAATCAGACTTCTATTTTAAATCTTAGGATGGAATCTCAAATTCCATTTGGCAAGCCGGACTAGATCGGACCTCTTATCTATCTCTTATATCAAAATTTCATATCCCGTCTCATATATTTGATCACATGAAACAGATGGGTGGCTTTTTGATTTCCTGTAAGTTCTTTTCACATCCCTTAGGAGTTTTTGAAATCACTTGAAGAATATTACTTTGTCTATATAGATCTTCGAATCTTCTCAATTCCTTGTATTTGATTTAAAATATTTCCTAAATGCTTGTCAAATTCTCAAAGTTTTTCAATGCACTTTTCCATTTTGATGTTTGTTGGTTATAGTGGATTGAATGAATTTTTAAAATGATTTTTAGCGTGGTGTAAAGTAGAGGTTCGAGTTTTAAAGTTCAAAATCCAATCCAGCATTTGGATTTGATTTCACACTTCTCTTAAATCATTGCTAAATTCTCAAGTTTGTAAATGCACCTTTCAACTTTTAGGTTTCTAAATTCCATTGGATTGTATGTATACTCAAAGCGATTTTAAACATGGTCTAGACTTGGGTTAATATTTTAAAATTCACATCCACATTCAAAATATACATTCGACATCCTAGACCGCATAAGGTGAGATCTGTGTTCTAGCTGGTTGTTCAAAATCTTGAGTCCAATATCCCAGACCAGATCAGGTGAGACCTATGATCTTGACCATTTTTTCGAAATCCCAAATCCAACATCCCAAACCGGATTGGATGAGACCTCTAATCCGTATCATATATATATTCAAAATCTTGAATTCAACATCCCAAACCAGATCAGGTGAGACCTCTGATCTTGACCATTGATCAAAATCCCAAATGCAACATCCCAAACCGGATTGGATGAGACCTTTAATCCGTATCATATATATAAGTTTAAAATCCAACGTCCTAGACCATTTAAAATCAGACTTCTATTTTAAATCTTAGGATGGAATCCCAAATTCCATTTGGCAAGCCGGACTAGATCGGACCTCTTATCTATCTCTTATATCAAAATTTCATATCCCGTCTCATATATTTGATCACATGAAACAGATGGGTGGCTTTTTGATTTCCTGTAAATTCTTTTCACATCCCTTAGGAGTTTTTGAAATCACTTGAAGAATATTACTTTGTCTATATAGATCTTCGAATCTTCTCAATTCCTTGTATTTGATTTAAAATATTTCCTAAATGCTTGTCAAATTCTCAAAGTTTTTCAATGCACTTTTCCATTTTGATGTTTGTTGGTTATAGTGGATTGAATGAATTTTTAAAATGATTTTTAGCGTGGTGTAAAGTAGAGGTTCGAGTTTTAAAGTTCAAAATCCAATCCAGCATTTGGATTTGATTTCACACTTCTCTTAAATCATTGCTAAATTCTCAAGTTTGTAAATGCACCTTTCAACTTTTAGGTTTCTAAATTCCATTGGATTGTATGTATACTCAAAGCGATTTTAAACATGGTCTAGACTTGGGTTAATATTTTAAAATTCACATCCACATTCAAAATATACATTCGACATCCTAGACCGCATAAGGTGAGATCTGTGTTCTAGCTGGTTGTTCAAAATCTTGAGTCCAATATCCCAGACCAGATCAGGTGAGACCTATGATCTTGACCATTTTTTCGAAATCCCAAATCCAACATCCCAAACCGGATTGGATGAGACCTCTAATCCGTATCATATATATATTCAAAATCTTGAATCCAACATCCCAAACCAGATCAGGTGAGACCTCTGATCTTGACCATTGGTCGAAATCCCAAATCCAACATGCCAAAGGGGATTGGATGAGACCTCTAATCCATATCATATATATAAGTTTAAAATCCAACGTCCTAGACCATTTAAAATCAGACTTCTATTCTATAGGTTCCAAAGTTGGATCATCTAATAGCTTAGGCGTATATGCAGTGTGTAATGCAGATTTTTTCTCCATTTTGCGGTTTATTTTATCTGCTTTTGCAGTGTTATATAGACTTTCTAACTTTTTCAAATCATTGCGCAGAAAACATAAATTTCTCTTTCTAATAACAAGTTAGTGCTTTGCTTTGCATATGAATCAATTTTGTGCCCATGGTTGAATTCTCGTGCATGCGCACTTCCTCTCCAGTAGATTTCATGCATACATAATTTTGGGTTCAAAGCACGTTGGTAGCTTCTCTCGCTTTCCTTCTACTATCTCGACTCTGCCCAGCTGCGTTCGAGAATAGAAAGGGGAAATGAAGAAGAAAGAGTGATTACCCACCAAATTAGGACAAACCCCAACACCAACAGGGGGATTACTTTCGTTACCTTTTTCATAAAAGTCGGATCACCCTAACACACACACACACACACACACACATATATATATATATGAAGGGTGATACAAGTGGGGCCTCATAGTAAGTGGATCCAGGTCCCCTACTCTTAGTCATACTATATTATCGTCATTTACATTTCAAGACTTCATATCAGGGGTACTATCAGTCACCCTTCCCTCAAACCTTAACGTGTCCTCAAGGTGTTAACTCTGGAAGGCATTGGTGCACTTGTTGAGTGTTTTCCCAACTGGGATAGTGTGCGTCATCTCCTTGCCGCTCCACTATCTCTTGGACTACAGACTTGCTCTTTGGACTAAACACCCTAAATGGAAATAGAGAACGTCTTCTGAGACATTCTTTCTGCCCTTTCAGGAACACCCTTGGTTTAATAGTGACAAAAATGGAGACACTTTTCTTTTCTTATAAGCGAGAATGGTATTTGCTTTGTGGCTTTGGGTTAAACATATTTCACACTTAACACAAAAACACAAGCACGTACAGACAGACACACATACGAGCAAATATGAGAATTAAGTAAATTGATTTAATGCTTCTAATTGTTTTGATTGATTGCTCACAAGGTGTTACATGCAAAGTTATTTTTGTTTTGCTTTTATGATTTATGAATTATCATTTTTTTTAAGATGAAAGATTTATGATGTTACGTCTATTGGGATTATATTTTTCAGTCTATTACATTGGAGTTTTCAGCCTATTTGTGTTGGATTTTTTAATTTATTGTGCCTTGGCTTTTTGTTGGTTGTTTTGTTTCTGTCCCATCAGAAACCCTGTCCGTTAGAAACTGAGCTATGCATTCTGTCGGTTAGAAACTCTTCCGTTTTTATTTTTAGATTTTCTGTGCCTTGTAATAGTTAATGCGTTATGTATATTTTTTATATTTTTTTAATGTCTGTGGAATCCATGTTTTGTACATATCTCTTCGGCTGAAGACAGATTTTTTAGTGCCATGTTTTGTTTCTATAGAAGTGGTTAATAGTATAACATGATAACTTAATAATAGTTAGTATTTCATACTTTATAGACGTGAGATTCAATGTTTGAAGAATAAATATTCTGCTGTTGTGCATAGCTATTCATTCCGTGGTAGCAACTGAGCGGATAGTCATGTATCGGGAAAGATTTGCCGGAATGTACTCTGCACGTGCCTATTCACTGGCACAGGTTGGAAAAAATTACTACTCTAGTTTAAAATCTTATTGTTATGCCCATATATGTCACCTCTTCCAAGAATCATATGTTTTTCAGTTTAAGAATCACTTGTATTCCTGGTGGTGGGTTGGGGTACAGATGTAAATACAGTAGATGTAGCTATTGCCTCATCCAACTAGTCAGGAACAGGCTGTCAGTCATAGATAAAGGATTCAATGTACATAATTTTATCAAATCCAATTGCTCGAAAGGATTCAATGTACATAATTTTATCAGATCCAATTGCTTGATATAATTGATTTTGAAGATCCACTGGATTTGATAAAATGGTTGTACAAATGGTAGCGATTGATCACTTTTTCCATATAATGAATTTCTTGAGTATGAAAATTCGAAGTTGGGTTCAAGTTGGACATCAGATAACATCTAACGTTTTATCCATAGTGGTGGAAATAGATGCAGGAAAATACCAAGAAAAAAAATTATTTCAACTGAATTTCTATTTCATCTGTATGAATGCAGGTCGCCATCGAAATTCCTTGTGCATTGATCCAAGCTGTTACATTTTGGATTATCACATACCCTTCAGTTGGTTATTACTGGTCTGCTTATAAGATCTTATGGTACATCTTTTTGCTATTTTCTATGCTCATCTTGGGATGCTGGTGGTCTCATTAACTCCAAACGCTCAAATTGCTGCTATCCTGCAATCTGTTTTCAACACATTACTGACTCTCTTTTCTGGCTTCCTGATATCTGGAAAAGTAAGAATAGATTTGTGCTTTTGCTTTTCTGGATGTCGTTATAGAATACTTCTGGATTCTTGCTCAACATTAATTAGTTTGCTTTCTGAAAAAGGGTCTGGAAATGGCTCCAGTAGAGCTTGATCTATAAACAACTATTGCTCGTCTATCTTGGGCAACCAGCAAATTCATGTACTCTAGGAAGTAGTCATTCAGAGTTGCATCGTATTCAATGCATCCAACATCTACTCAGAGTACCCAACCTAGTGATAATCAAAGGACATGCTTTCACTAAACTCATTTTAGGTGGCAGATCACTCTTGATCCAAGGAATGAGCTAAAAGACATTTCTAACCCATGCATGATGGGTGAAGCAATTAAGATGTGGTAGGGTAAAAAAGGCTGCTCCTTGATGCTTGTAGAAGATCATCTGAAACCTCATCACATCAGGCAAACAATCGCATACTGAGAATAGCCTCAAAAGCCTGAAGCTTGCTTATACTGGTGCAGGATATGTCCCATCATGACTAATGTTTATCTGACTAATTACACAAGTAACTAATTAACCTCGGATGTGACCTTTAAGAAAGAAAATAGTTATGGGATTGTGCTAATATTCACTAATGAGGTCAACTCTTTTCTGATACAGCAAATTCCAAAGTGGTGGATATGGCTATACTGGATGACCCCTTCAAATTGGACTATCCGTGGACTTTTTACATCACAGTATGGTGACATAGACAAGGTGATTGACGTATTTGGAGAAAAGAAGGCAGTTAGTTTGTTCCTGAAAGATTATTTTGGCTTTCCGCATGATCAGTTGGGCGTTGTGGCAGTTGTTCTCATCGCATACGCTGTTGCCTTCGCTTCTTTGTTTGCTTATTGTATATCTAAGCTTAATTTTCAGAGAAGATGATTAGATTTATGTTCACTCAATTTATCTCAGCTAATATAGAACAGCTCGACTGCTTACATTCTTGTCTTTGAGAAGATTAGGTACCTAAGCTTCAGCTAAACAATGGCAATGACCTCAACTATCAACAATATCGGATGTGTGTGTATTTCGGCCAACCGACGTTCTACGAGTTTTATGATTGTTTGACCAGATCCCACCCTCTGTTTTTCTGATTTGACTTGATGAGTTCGGGCGGTCAAACTTGAGTTTGAAAAAGGATGGGAAACTCAATAATGTGTCGATTGGATTTTATGGCCCCTCAAATTCTCAATCAATTTAAACCCGTTGGTTTTAATGTAAATCAAAATTGGTGAGCACCTTGTATAAATCTAAAAGTATATATTTTGGGTTTGTACATTTGGATAGACAAAAGTAATTTTTAGATGTTTAAATATGAAATGCATGGGCTAATGGCTTTCAATGCTTTCTATTAAAGATGTATGACAGACCAAGTCTTACAAAAATAGATTGCATCTGATATAGTTTTTGTTTTCCTAAGCAAGCAGATAAAAACGTGATAAATAGTTAATATTAAGACATAATAAATTTGCAGGTTCCAATTCAGCCGATTGCATATGATCCGAGTATCCTTGCAAACTCACTTGCCGGGCACCTGTAGGCCCCATCTGGTTTCAGGAAAAAGAGGGATTTATTCATATCTAACTGTCGACGTGAAGAAGAAGAAGGCAAGCAGAAGCCATCATGGGCGTCCATAGAAAGTGAAATAATAGGATTTTATTGAGAAAACTGAAAAGTACTCAAAAAAGTCAAATTTAAAAAGTAACATGGAAGTTGCGGTTCCTATTTAAAAATAGCAACCTTCTCGCCTTCCTTTTTATTAGGTTCCAGAATTTAAAAAAACGGTAGAAGAAAAATAGACGTTGGGGAACCCTCCCATCTCTTCTTCGTCGAAACGCCAAAAGAGAGAGAGAGAGAGTCGAGGAGGAGGCATCATGGCTTTTGGGGTTGAGAGTTGGACGCCAAGAAGCATAGTTCGGTTGGAAAAGGCATCTCCTTCTGGGCAGCATGGTTGAGCAGGTTAGACCTCCGATCTGATCTCTGTCATTCTCATTACTTCTCCTTTATTTGTTGATTCCTGTTGGTCATCTCATTTGTCTTGCCCCTCTCAAACTGTAGAAGTAGAATCACAATGCGAGTTTCCTTGTGTTTTTTCATGCATCCGCAACGGGCATAGTCAATCGGGGATAGATTGCTCGGGCATAAAACTAGCTCTGGGTTAAATTTTTTCAACAAGTTTAAAAAGTTGGATTTCTATATGGTATAGAAATTTCTTCATCCATATTCGAGTTCGAATTCGAATGCGTGAACATCTATAAATAGAATTATGGTGTCCGATCCGTTAGATTACCTACCAAAAAGCAACAAGTAATGTGAAATTAATTATGATTAGCAAGCAACCAAATCGTAGTTCGGTGAGCGTAGTGCGAGAGGGCTTAGGGTTCGCCTGGCACGAGCAGTGGGAACGAGTCCGGCTATGGCTGCCGGTCCCCCGATGGTCGATCCTCTTTCCCGGGGGGCGGAAGACAGCGGCAAGGAGTCAGCTGCGGCCCCCCAATAGAAGTCACGATGGAGGAAGGAGAGTCTTCTCGTCGTTCCTGAGTATCGATTATGAGCAAGCAAGAGAAGCCGAAGCTGATGGATGTCGAAGATGCTCAGGTCGCCTTCGATGGCAAGGTTCCAGTGATTCGTTTCTCCCATGAGGCAACGAAGCGTTTGAATGAACCCCTCAGGTTCTCGGCAGTGGCGGGACTTGTTGGGGGAAGGAGCAGACCAGGGACGGACTAGGCCTATGCCCTTTTTCGTTGAAACAACAATGGAGCAGGGTTACAAAAATCCACAGTTTTCTATAGCAGGAAATGGCAGATTCTTGGTGAAAATTAATATGGAAGAAGAACCCGCTGAGATCTTGAGAAGGCGCACTTACTGAGTGAGCGGTCGCATGCTTGTTTCAACTTTTAAACTTTCTTTTACATGCTTTCTCATTCATTTTTTGCCATATGGCATGAACGCGCATGTGCACTTTGCATCACGTTTGGCCTGTTTCTGTTTCCTCTTTGTTCTTTAAATACGACACAATGATAATTTTTAAGTGTTTGTGCTTCACATTTCCTTGTACACCTTGGATGCGTGTCACTACTATTGAAGAAAGTAGAGCAGAGTATTGTAAGTGTGCTTTACAAATATCTGTCGGAAACATCCGACTGTCAACTTGATCTTTCTTCATCGTTCAACCCAACAGGTTGACCTTAGATATTGGTCAGTGTAATTGGTTAATTCATCAAAGAATTTACTTCGTTACAATGTGCTTAAAATTTCATGTTTAGATTGTAATTTCGATCAAAACATTAAACTGAAGGCGTGTGTCAAATTATATATATATATATATATATATATGTACATATATATATTATACGATTAATGGCATTCAAACAGAAAATACATGAGCTTATCGTCAGAAGCAGATATTTAGATTTTCTCAAAGTAAAAACTTTTTGGCCTCTTTAGTATTATAATGAAAACACGTAATAATAATAATAACAACCGTTCGCCAAAAAGTGTAAACGAGGTCGTCCAAGTATCTATTGTTGTGTTTAAATTTTAAAATGACAGTCCGGGCTACGACGTTCTCGATAATGTTTGAATAGGAAGAGAGGAGGTGTCTTCTACTGGTCAATGGATATCTTGGCCATTAGATGTCGTTGCACCTCCTAATCCATGCACCTCAATTTTCAGATGTCTATGGATTTAAACCATTTTCCACTCCAAAATGTTTGGGTATAAAAGCTACTTGGTGCAATGTTGGATAGAAGCACCATTTCCAACATAATACACTTCACAATATTTGATTCCATCAAAGAAAGTAGAGAAGAGTATTTCAATACACTTCATATTTAAAAGGATCTCCTTTTTGTTGAGCTAGTATCCAACTTTAGATATGTCAGAGAACCAGAGCAGTCTAGTTAATTGAATGGTCTCTAAAGAGGATGCCAACAATCTCTTAAATTGTAAGTTCAGGCTTGACCCAGATATCAGTCCAGAGGTATGTTCTTGCATCAGCCAGTTTACTAGCTTCTCGAAACTTTTAAAAAATGTATCATCATAATTGTGTTTTATTTCTAGGAAACTTGGATCCCCCACTTTCCTTTCCTTAGCAGAGTAACTTGCTTCTTTCTCATGATGCACATGCACATTTTTCTTCATGAAAATTAATTCTTTTTCTACCTTTACAGGCTGTCTATCAAAGGCTATTGCTTCTTGTGCTTCAATGGTCGTATCAACAACTTTTTTAAACGTGAAGAAGATGCATGTATGTTTCCAAAGGTACGTCTTGTAATTGAACGCTCTAACCCTTGTTCTGGTCGAACTCATGAGTTTGCAAGTGTGGGGCACTCTCTTTGTGACACCTGGTATGCAGGTTTTCTTTCCTAGTTACCTTAGTTCCTTAAGTAAATTGTATTTTTTTTTCTATTGAAACATGATGCTTATTTATACTTCTTGATCTTGAGATTGATAGCAATTATTTCTTATTTTTCTGTTCTAGTTTAGATTTATTTAACTGTTATTTGTTTGCCTTGTAATTGCATTGAGATTATGTCTAAAAAGGATTGCTATGTTATGTTGAAGTTGTTTTAGTTTTGCCAGCTTAGTTGTGATCTTGTAGCCCTTGCTTGGATAGTATCAGCTATAGGTTTTCTAAAGGATTGGCATTCACTTGCTGTCATTTTAAGTCTTGCATGAAACTGTTGCAACATGGTAGGTAGCTACTTTCCATGTTTATGGTTATCACAGGAAATGCAAGCTGAAACTTTCAGGAAAAGCAGCTGAAATTTGCAAAAAGTACAACATGACAGAAATTAACAGTGAAAGGACATTCTTATATGATATGATGGCACATCTATAAGATAGGCACATCTAAAAAAAATAGTTAGGTTTGGGGAATTGTGGACTAATGGTTTTTTGTGATTTTGTAATGGACACTTGAATTGTTGTGGCACCACTTTGTGTAATCATTGAAATCATTATTGCTAATTGTGGTAACTTGTATTTCAATGGTTATACTAGGTTGGTTGATTGATTTGTCGGTCTTGTTTTTGGTGCATGATCTCCAAATATCTCAAAGTTATTTTTTTGGTTTGTAAGATAGGTAGGATTTAGATTTTATATGGTTTATAACTAGTGTTGTATCTGTACCTTCTTGCACATTGATCATAGGCTGAATGCTTAGGTATTATATTGTGAACTGCAGACTTGTATGGTATTTTGCTTTGATTTATGCATATCTTTTTTGTCTTATTGCTTAGACAGTCATTTTTTAGCAAATATTATTTGTGCTATCTAGCAAGGTGCATGGTCTTTAGTTTGGCATACCATTCGGGGTCTAACAGAGTCCAAATCTGTAGTTGTCATTATGGTTTAACTGATGATTTTAGAAAACTTGCCGCGTAGTATTGGTTTATTTTGTTCTTCCTTAAGGAATGTGAAGAGCTTAACCCAAACCATTTGCCAAACCTGCAATCAGTTAAGGACCCAACATTTATGGGAACTTGTCCCCCTTAAACTAGCCTTTTGTGTAGAAGACACTATTTTTATGGGAGTATTGGTGAAGTTTGTTTTTCTACCCAACCAACCCATCTTGTTTTTCATTTTGTCGTTTCTTTAGGGAGTATAGTTCCTTCCTCCTTTTGATATACCATTTGATGTCATGAATTTTTATAAAAGAAAAAAATTTAAATTTTACTTAAAAACATTGTTAAAATTGTTTTCTCACACCATGATATATGCCTTTGGTTTATTCTTAGTACCTTCTCGAGTAAAAGGAGAAAATTTTAAGTTTTTGTTGTCAATCAATGGAAGAGGAAAGCTGAAAATTCCTGTATATGAGCAGTAAGGAAAAAACTTATGAAGCTGAGAAAGTCAAGACTAGAAAATGCTATTGACTCTGATGATCAAGCATCTACAAGGATTCAACAAGAAAATATCTTGAGAGAAAAGCCATAATGCTCTGTAAGATCTTGGCAGGTAGCAAAATGAGAGTTGAGAGATGGGCTCGGGGCTTGTGTAGTCGTTCCTCTGAGTCGTTAATCGAGAGTACCGGGTAGACATATAGGTGATTTATGTCTGTCCCGCGAAGATAACGACTTATGAACCTTTGGCTCATCGAAGCCCGTAAGCTGAAACGGGTGGGACACGTGACAAAGCTACACATTACCACCAAAGCGGTGGAGCTCCGTAGTAGCCTTTGGGGTGGTGAGGTATTCCCTCAAAGGTGAAGGTCAGCCTTGAAAAAAAAAAACAAGAAAAAAAAAATCGAAAAGCCAAAAGGCCAAATGCAAAAGAAAGAAAGAAAGAAAAAAAGAAGAAGAAAAAAAAAGTGCCTGCCAAGTGATGAAAAAGCATGAAGGTTGAACTCGCATGAATTGAATGTGACAATCTTTCATAGATGTGCGATGTTGGGATCAATATCTGCTTCTCTTTCTTGATTACCTAAGATGCCGAGGATGATTCCTTTATGTTCATATTTTGGAAATTGAAAGACATCCTTCTAGAGATTTGATGGCATTGACGCAAAATGAATCTTGATGCTTGTACGGTACTATGGGTAAATGAAGGTCATACTATTTGCACAACACAGGCACTCTTGCTTATGAGTTAATTGATTGTTTTTGAACTATTTCAAAGTGAAAACTTGACATCTCTTGTTATATTTGTAGGCTTCCTAGACGTAGGATGAACTAACTAATTCTCGTTGGTCTTGAAAGATGTTTGTCATTTCATTACCAAACCACTTGTCCATTCATGGAATAGATGAAATTCCTCAAAACCTAGTCCACTCATGCTGAGTGTGATGAATTTTCTATCATTTCCTCTGTCTCAGGAGACACAGATCATTAACTGAGTGTATTCAACATAACCCAGACTTAGGGTTGAGTCTGTCATGGAAGGCCTTTTATCTCTTTTCAAAAGAATTAGTCGATTTTGAATTGTTACATTTTTAAAAGTTCCATCCATCGAAGCTGCATTATGTCCCTGGGTCCGTCATGGTTTTAGACCAGGTTTGTACTCAGTTTCTTCGTGTCTTGTTAGTCGAATAGATGCTTTAGTTAAGCATTGTACATGTCCATCATAGGTCAAGGTCATTGGTTTGATTTGTTTTCAAGATCACATTCTGGTTTAGATAGAGTATTTTAGTTTTGTTGAGTTGACCCATTGTTGGTTTGATTTTCTGGTAGTTCAATTTTTTCTTTTATTGTCTACTTAGTGGTTTTCCAGCTTGTAGTGTTTATTTTTCACTTTCATTGTGAAATGGGTTTGTTTAGGAGCTTTGTTGACTTAGTTGTTTGATTTTCATTTTTCAATGTATTTACTCGATTCTTTTGATAAATAAAATCTGATCAAGGGGTATGTTGGTTGTTGTGTCGCATTTTGATACTTTGAATTGCATACTTCATTGCTTAAGTTTTTAGGTTGCTTGGCTGAATATCTATGATGACATTATCATCGCATCTAAGGGGTCAGCATGTCAACTGCGAGTTTAAGTCTTGCTGTTTTGTGTAATAGTGCATATCTATTTTCATTAGTTTTAGGTTTCTAGAGGTAGGAACTGGAACTACTGATGGTGCACTACATTAAGAGTTGAAGGTGAAGAACAACAACAAGGTGGAGGGGAGAAAGTTGTAATTAACAGCTTGGGATTTGGAAATGCTATCCACTTCTTATATACAAAAAGGGCTACGTTTACAAATCCTCTAGGCTGTTGGAAGCCACCACCGAACGCCGCCTCAAGTCATCCCTCTCCCGATGCCTCTTGCACTTCCCCTTGTGAGACTACCAACTTCGTTGATTGCTGTGATGAAGGTGTATGGTTTGATGTGTTTGATTGCTGTGACGAAGGTGTATGGTTTGATGTGGCTGCTGCCGATTGGGTCGGTGTGTTGAAGTTGATGTCCGCTGGTGAGGTTCAAGTCATTGTCAATTCCTTGTTGCCACTGGTTGATGGCACGATGATCAACTTTGATGATTACTTTCTGCCTCTCCTTGCAGTTCAGGTATTCTCTTTCCATCTTTTGTGGATTAATTTCTTTGTCACCAGCTCTACCATCACTCTTTTAGGTGTAAGCTCTGTTATTCTTGATTTCCCACAAAAATTACATGCATGTGAGACTGTCAAAACTTACCCACTGTTTGTTTGGATGGAAGGATAGAAATGAATGGATGTAAAGGAAAAGGAAAGAAAGAGAAGGGAAGGGATGAGAAGGGAAACGAGAAGAAAGGAAAATGAAGGACAGTCCACCATCGATCTTTATCTATTTTTTGGTCAAATTTAGGTGTTGAACTCAACTTTACGCCCTATTTCAGAATTTTTGGACCTGAAGATTTGATATTACAGATTTTTTATAAAACTCTGCTACCTGGGTGCGTGGAGTTGGAATTTCTAATATTTACCTGATTTTCCCCTAATTTTAGCTTTCTAAAGCTTATTTTGTCTAGTAAATCATGTCTAGTAAATCATGTGCTAGTCTAGGAATGAGTTTTAGGGTAGGTAACATTGTGCTTGCATGGCCTCTTCTTGACGTGCATGCAAAGGGCGGATACCACCGAAAGAAGAAGCTCAAGAAGTGTAGGAGAATCCCAAAGCCATATTTTCAGCCCCTTGAGCATGTAAGCGTAGACCTCACAAGGAGTATTTTGTGTTTGAAGAGCTCCTACGGTTGGTGTTGGATAAAATTGAAGTTTAATTGGAGGAAATTTTCACGCACTGAAGGATGTGTGTTCATTTTGTTTGATCACTGTACATTTTTGTATATGATGCACTGGTGCCATTATTTTGTTTGATCACTGTACATTCTTGCATATGATGCACTGGTGCCATTATGAAGGACAAGCTCAGGTGTCACAAGGGTTTGAGAAATGACAGAAGGCACAAGGATTTGAGAAACTACCGGCCTACACAAGGATTCGACAAACGACAGGCCTTCTCACACTAGGTCTCTTTTGTTGGCAAGTTTTATGAGACGTGAACTCTCTAAGAAGTCAAGTTTTATAACATGTTTAATGAAGAGACACTCTCTAGAACTAGCCCCTTGATCATGTGAGAGGCGATGAAGCCCATGTTAACCCTCTTAGGGAGTATTTTGAGCTTAAAGAACTCCTGCAGTTGGCCACCATCGAGATGCTGTTGACCCCAGAAATCTTCACGCTCCATAGATACCCTTGGAGACTTTAGGGTTACACAAAAACTTAATGAGGCTTACCTCTGGGTGAGACTCTTCTTCTGGCCTAACTTAGAGTTGGGGAGAGTGCATTGGTTAATTGCTTACATTGCTGCCCCCTATAATGGATGCTGAAGCAGTTCAGTTTGCTGCACATGAAGCCTTGGTTGATGCTCTGGATGCTTACAATTCGTCCTAGAGACATGATGAATAGCAATCCTATAGTGAGAGAGTCAGAAACGAGAATCATATTGGATTCTTTAAAGAACAAGGGGATGAGAAGCGAAAGGAAAATGAAGGAAAGTCCACCTTCCACCTTTATCTATTTTTTGGTCAAAGTTAGGTATTGAACTCAACTTTACACCCTCAAAATTTCAGAACTTTTGGACCTGATGATTTGATGTTATAGAATTTAAAATTTTTATTAAACTCTGTTTTCTGCTACCTGGGTGCCTGGAGTTGGAATTTCTGATATTTACCTGATTTTTCCCTAATTCTAGCTTTCTAAAGCTTATTTTGTTTAGTTCAAATCCCTTAGGGTAGGTAACATCATGGGTGGGTGGCTTCTTCTTGAAGTGCATGTGAGGGGCTGGTGACCACTGAAAGAGGAAGCTCGAGAAGTGTAGGAGAATCCCAAAGCTGTATTTTCAGCCCCTTGAGCATGTGAGAGGTGATGAAGCCCATGTTAGACCTGGTAAGGAGTATTTTGTGCTTCAAGAAACTCCTATGGTTGGTGTTGGATAAAATTGAAGTTGAAACGGGTTGGAGACGTGTGCGGTTTCAAGAATCGGGTTGGAGAGGTAGAACCAGGTTGGAGAGGTCGAACCGAGTTGGAGAGGCATCTCAGACATTCTAGGAACCGGTTGGGGAGGCATCTCAGTTTCAAGTACCGGGTTGGGAGTTATCTCGGTTTCAAAAACAATATCTCGATTTCAAAAATCGGGTTGGGGAGGCATCTAAGTATCAAGGAGGCATCTAAGTATCAAGAACCGGGTTGGATTGGGGATGCATCTTGGTTTCACTACAACAAATAACAAATATATGCGGTTTGGGTTGAGGATGCATCTCAGTTTCACTACAACATGTAACAAATATATGCGGTTTCAAAAGCGATTCCTCTGTTAGACATGCCTGACTAGCCTATCAGGATGCAATTTTTATTGTTAGGGAATTTGAAAATAATGAGCAAGTAAATCGATGGCGGTACCTTTTCCATTTTATGCATCAAGAGCAAAATTGTTTAAATTTGTTTGTGTAGCACCCTGTCCGTTGCTATGCCGAGCTCGCTTGGCAGAAGAACAGCAGTAGCTGAGTAGGGATTGGTGGCCTCCAAAGGCCCTCCACTGGCTGGACGAGCAGCTGAGCCGAAATGGTTCTCCTCGTATTAGGTAAGTTACAGAGAAATCAAGTCATGAGGGAGAAACAGGGGATTGCGATGGTTGTGCACTTCACCGGATGGACAGATTTCCCGTTGAGATCAAACGGGGGGTGTCTCTCTCAACTACTCCCCCACAGGGTCTCTGCGAGGAAGGCAGGAGTAGAGGATGGACAAGGGAGGCTTGGGAACAGGGAAGGCCGCAGCGCTGCTTCCGTCGCACCCCAGTTGGACTCTCGCTGAGATGAAACTGAGATAAGTTTTTGTCTGGAGACCGGTCGGGGGAGGCCGCACTGCTTCCGTCGCTCCCCAATTGGACTCTCGCTGGGACGATTGCAAAGAATAATATAAACTAAGATAAGTTTTTGTCTAGAGACCTTACCAATCGGTCGGTCGAGAGTCCCAGCAATAGATGTCTGGGGAAGCAGAGGATTCACGACTGCGCTCCCTCGCTCAGATGCCCGAACAGGGGATGCAGGAAACAGGGACAGAGAGGGTGACCGGAAGTTTGTCTACTCCGACCAGCTCCGGCAGTCTCTGTGAGCTCAGGTTCTTTCGATCCGTAGCTGAGAGGAGGATCTCCCTGGAAAATCTTGCAGGGAGAGGACACTTGTAGAATTAGCGCCTGATTTTTGAATGGAAGTGGTGGAGCAGAGGAAGATGGCAGAACAGGCGATCGAAAATCGCCTGATTCCAGCAAACTCCGGCACCGGTTCCAGTCGAGCACTGGACCGTTGGATCCGCACCTTTCGGGCGATGCTACAGGTTGGGCTTGTTGGATCCGACACTAACCCACGGTGCTGTCTGAGCAGTTTGAGGGCCAGCGGAGACCCGCGTCGGCGGTGGTGTGCAGTTAAATCAGGGGCGCTGGAAATCTTACTATTCTAGTGGGGACTTCCTCCGGCGACAAGATATGGCTCGATGGAACCGCAGCGAGTCGGGGATTCTGTATCCGGTGACGTGAGCTTACTGATGGAAAGGAGAACCTTGATTATGATGGGGAGCGGTGCGCAGGACCAAAAATTTTGGGGGCTTCTGCAAGAGGTAACCTCGCTGCCAAGGGCATCCACGAGTCTCATTCGGAAGGGTTTGCGGCCATTGGTGTGGTCACCAGCAGAAATACAGCAGCTTGCAAGAGGGTCGAACCACCAAGTGCACCGCACACGGCCGAATGGGCCTAATCCTCAGCAGCAAGAAGAGGGGCAACAAGGCGGGCTGAGGCCCAGTTAGGGGAGCTCCACTGGGCAGAGGGCAGTTAGGGGAGCTCCACTGGGCAGAGGGCACGTTGGAGAGGAAGAGACACGATCTAGGTGAATTCCTGGCAGGTGCTCCCTCTTTTTTTCCCTCATTGGTTCTTCCCTAATGCCTTCCTTAGGCGGATGAGCCAATACGCGCTCACAGTCGATAACTTCTTTGAGCGTCGCCTCCAGACGGTCGTGTTATAGTCGGGGATGGCTACGTCGAACAGGGGAAAGGTGAGTTAGGATTTCTAGGGCAGGTTTCAACAGTGTTTATTTTTTTATTTTGCGTTTGTCATTGGATTTCTGGATAATTCAAACATGGGAAATTTAACAGATTTCTTTCTTATTCTTGTGGTGCTTATGGAAATCGTTGATGCAGGATATGGCGTTTTTGTGCATCAACGGATTCAGACTGTCTGCCCTTGAGCGGTGCTCCCTTTCTTTTTCCCCCATTGGTTCTTCCTTAATGCGTTCCTTAGACGGATGAGCCAGTACGTGATCACAGTCGATAACTTCTTTGTCTCCAGACGCTCATGTTAAAGTCGGGGATGGCTACCTCAAACAGGAGAAAAGTAAGTTAGGGTTTCTCGGGCTGGGATGCTCGATGTCTTGGAACCTTGGCCTTGTCATCCTCTGTCCACTCACAATCTCAAGGACTATGACCTCAAGACAGCTGGGTTGGGACAATTGAAATAGGAAAGTTCTAATTCAATATCAGACGGGGAAGAGAGTTTGATCTTAAAAGCAATCACAAGGGTTTTGATTTTCGTTCTACTTGGTCTTCTTGTAGTGTGCATGATTGTTGTGGGGATGTGCCTAGGGTTCCGACCTTGACTTGCTCTGGTTTTTAAGGATCGGATTTAGGAAAATCAACAATTGAATGAGAATCGAGCCACTCGCTTTTGCCGCCACAGTTTTGGTCCTTATTTTTTTGTTCGGTTTACTAACTACAGTTGTCTTTTCCTGTAGAGCACCTCACTGTCAGTTAACAATGTTCTTGCATGTTGTGGGTCTATGTGTGGAGGTGGCTGTGATGGAGGCTGGCCTATCAATGGCTGTCAATACTTTGTCCAAAATGGCGTCGTCACAGAAGAGGTATAATATTAAAGATTGATATTCTGTAGCTCGGTCTTTGAATTGTGTAGTAGACATAGTTTCCCAAACGAGTAACCATGTAGAAATCCTTCATCAAATGTGCTGCTGATTGACTTCTTTTGGTATGCATTATACAGTAAGAGCTAAATTTATCCTATGCTTGGGATTCCTTCACGGATATAGCAATCTTTATGCACTATTTTTGAACATAGAAATAATATGCCTAAAGATGGGGATGAGAATGGAAGTGCAGCCGATGTTCTTAAGAAAGGAGATGAGAGGATAGGTTCTGGTCTTCAAGCTGCACAGCTGCATTTTTCACACATCCTCCACTCACATCGGTATTTCCAAAAGTACAACAAGGCTCAAGCTAAGCCAAAGAATGGAAAGGAAGAAGGTTGAAGATGCCCGGCCAAAAAAAACCCTCGTTGCCTGTTCATTGAAAGTTCAACCAAATTTTACATTTGATTCTTGGAATTCATCCTCTGGTGTTGGTTTCGGCTTTGTGTTGAGAGAGAATTTCTTCATTTGAAATTATAAAAAAAGCAAAAAAAATAAGAAAAGGAACTGATATATGCTGAAAAAACCAAAGTCAACCAGCTGCAATATAGATTTCTCAGCTGAAGCCTTCCTTCTGTTTTTCTTTTTCCTTTTTTTTCTACAATCTTATGTGCTACAAATTGTATTAGATATACCATGTTAACCAGTGAGTATAAACTATAAAGTGATTCTCTATCCCTCGAAGTTGCCTTGTGAACGTCTCTACTAATAACTCATACTAGAATTCAAAACCAATTCATCATAAGTAGCTAATCAATCATGAAACCATTCATGTAACATACATACACACATAGAAGCTTGAAGGATGCTTGTCCACCAAGAACAGTCCAAGATGCCCGCCCTCCACTGGCTGGACGAGCAGCTCAGCCGAAATGGTTCTCCTCGTAGCAGGTAAGTTACAGAGAAATCAAGTCATGAGGGAGAAACAGGGGATTGCGATGGTTGTGCACTTCACCGGATGGACAGATTTCCCGTTGAGATCAAACGGGGGGTGTCTCTCTCAACTACTCCCCCACAGGGTCTCTGCCAGGAAGGCAGGAGTAGAGGATGGACAAGGGAGGCTCGGGAACAGGGAAGGCCGCAGCGCTGCTTCCGTCGCACCCCAGTTGGACTCTCGCTGAGATGATTGCAGGAGAATAATATAAACTGAGATAAGTTTTTATCTGGAGACCGGTCGGGGGAGGCCGCACTGCTTCCGTCGCTCCCCAGTTGGACTCTCGCTGGGACGATTGCAGAGAATAATATAAACTGAGATAAGTTTTTGTCTGGAGACCTTACCAATCGGTCGGTTGAGAGTCCTAGCAATAGATGTCTGGGGAAGCAGAGGATTCACGACTGCTCGTTCAGATGCCCGAACAGGGGACGCAGGAAACAGGGACAGAGAGGGTGGCCGGAAGTTTGTCTACTCCGACCTGCTCCGGCAGTCTCTGTGAGCTCAGTAGCTGAGAGGAGGATCTCCCTAGAAAATCTTGCAGGGAGAGGACACTTGTAGAATTAGCGCCTGATTTTTTAATGGAAGTGGTGGAGCAGAGGAAGATGGCTGAACACGACTAGCTTTGTGTTGGAATAACTTAGCCTTGAGATCTTCGAAAGATGGAAGAATAGGTAGGACTTCCAAGGCTGTGCAAAAAATATCAAAATCTGTTCCCAGTCCACTCAAGGCTTGTTGCACTTTGTCCTTGTCGCTGACGGGATGTCCAATGGCAGCAAGTTGATCACTTAACACTTTTAATTTCATTCAAATACTCCAAAACAGTACGCGTCCCACGCTTGATGTCCTCAAATTGCCTTCTTAACTACAGAAAACGTGCTTCGGATACTTGAGAATACGTGGTGGCAAGGGTAGACCACAACTCTAGGGCTGTTAAATCTTCATCAATACCTCCTAATACTTCCTCTGACAAAGTAGAAGTAATATAGGCAACAAGGGACTGGTCGTGAGCTAGCCAAGCTTCATACTCAAGATTATTTTCAGTAATGGTTTCATATTCAAATCTGATTTCACTCATAGCCGCAGCCGCAGCAGCTTGATCTCCCACTACGGTCTTCTTCACTTCACGGTCAATATACATAGGAGGTGCTGGAGTGGTCCCATCGATATGCCCGTAGAGTCTATGACTTTTAATAAAAGGGACTATTTGACGTTTCTAAGTCAAATAGTTACTATGATTCAGCTTTTGAGAAATAAGTTGGGAGAGAAAGCTAGAAGATAGAAGAGAGGGAGTCGGCTGATCCATAATTGATTTAGGGCAACGACATAAATTAGGGCAAAACGATGAGAAAATAGGGCACAACGATTAGGGCAAATCACGCAAGATTTAGGGCAGAAACTGAAAAGAGGGATGACCACGCCAGAAAAGAAAGAATTTAGGGCAGATTAGGGCTAATCACATCAAACCGGAAGACGATGCAACCTGGCTCTGATACCATGTAAGAATCTTCACAAAGTACTCGTCTCTCCGTATGCAAAACAGATATATTGAGAGGAGAGGATGAAAGAAGACGATGGAGGAAAGGGAGCAGCCGGCTTAACCCAGCCCTGCGTTCCTTAATCTTTGAATTAAAAGAATAACCCTAATAGGTTACAACAGATTTGTACATAAAATTATAAAATATTACAAGAGAGCCACCGCCTAGTAATTTAGGCGTGTGGATATAAGGAGAATGGATCGGGTCTGAACAGACCCGATCCCCATACGCTAACAGTCTTTGTGTTACTTTTATGATTTTATCATTTGTCTAATGATTTTAGTAATTGCACTGAACCGCAGCTCAATCAACTATCAGGAACCAGAACCCGGTGGGTTCAGTTGCATTTGTTTTCAACTTTTTTTCTATTCATGAACCTTTGTTTACAATGACAAGGTTTTTGCAATTTTGAAATCGTAGATCAAAGTAGACTGCGTATTCTATTTATCCATTTGATAGATGATTCTGAACAACGATATGAAGAATGGCAATGATATAGCTGCCAAAGGTGAAGGTGGTTGTTGTTGGATTGCTCGTGCGCACTTTTGCTGTGAAGGATATCTCAGGAACCTCAGAAGCAAGTCCCAACTTCCATTGGCTGCAGAATGATCAGGTTGGCAATACCACAGGCATCCAAGATTCCAAGCATCAAACTTAGGTTGATTCCTCAAAACATTTCCTTCATTTCTGTGCAATCATATTAGGAAAAACACCCGCAGAAAAACCGATGTTCGACATGAATTCCTCCAGGCGCTTTGCATTTGTCAGGTAGAGGTAACTTATCAAGATTCTACAAACTTAAATAATCGCAACTTTAATGGTGAAGTAAATTGAACAATTGAAATAGGAAATAACGTGACTGCAGCTTTCGAACAATGAAGGCAATTACAGTGACAAACTATCCCAGATTAGGAAGTCAAGAGTGCAAGTGCCTTCAGTGCAGAAATCAAAATGTCAAGTCCATTTTTCATAAACAGTTTAGTAAACAGATAAATTTGTTTAAGCATCAAAGATGTAAGTGTTAAATCACAATAGGGAGGGAGAGAGAGAAAGAGCTGAGAGTTAGGCTGGCACCTTAGGTGCACACCTAGTGTGTCTGCCAGGTTGTGGTGCTCGCTTCACGTACTGGGGTTGTGCTCTCCAAATACGGCTGTATTTTTTCGGCCGGTGTGTACGATCAGT